>NC_041233.1:70575458-70653772 GCF_002837175.3 Physeter macrocephalus
GCTGGGCCTGCGCGTCCGGAGCCTGTGCTCCGCAACGGGAGAGGCCGCAGCAGAGGGAGGCCCGCATACCACAAAAAAAAAAAAAAAAAGTGGCAACTACAGACGCACTAAGAGGTCTGCAGAAAGCAGCCACCAACGCTGAGAGAAGTCTAGAAGGACGAGCACAGGGCCTGCCGAGCCCACCCTCGGTGCAGTGCAATGTCTTGAGGCTGATGAGCGAGTTCTTGTTTCTTTAGTAAGAACTTCCTTCATTTTTACTTAAACACAGTGTCTCATAACTCAGATCCAATTCTCACAGTGACGCTGTAGATATCATCCATGCTGGACAAATCAAGAAACGGAGACTTAAAGCAGTTAAATAACTTGCCAAAGTCTTGAAACGATGAAGTCAGGATGCAAACCCAGGGCTGACTCCAAACACTTCAGCACGACTCCCCCCAGCCTATAAAAATACCTCCCTAAGGTTCTAAACAGGCCTCTTCCTGGTTCCCCAGGCTTAAGAGAGCAGGTGGGCTCAACATGAAGCATGTTTGAGTTACGGCCAGGATAACTCAAACACTTGGGGGCGCTACCCAGCAGGCAGCTGGATGGACATATGCTCAGAGGGTTCCTCAAACTGAACGTCCAGAGACTCCAAGGGAAATACTGGTCAGAGCAAGGGACTCGGCAGGAAACCCAGAGGAGTGGCACCAGCACACAGGTGGAATCAGAGACGCTGTGAGTGCCCGTGCCCTAGGCGCAGTCGCTCCAGCCCAGGCAGGTACTCAACAAACTAAACCAGAGTCAAGGGTACAGAAGCGTCCGGGAAAATTTCTGACCAAGTCCAGGGTATTCTTCCTAAGCCTCCCCAAAATTCGAAAGGTACCATTGTTTCTATTCAAATACAAAACCGTGCTTAGACCAGAGGTACCTGAGAACCCATCTTGCATTTGGTTGCTTTTGTTCTTGACCTAGCAATCAAAAAGGCAACAAGCAGAAGAGCATGCAAGGACCTAGGCCTTAGGAGCTGGACAAACCTGGCTTGAACTCGACCTCTTCCAAACACTAGCTGTGTGGCCTTAGGCATGTCACTCAACTTCTCTGAGTTTGGGTTTCCTCTTATATAAGATGTAAATAATGCCCCAATGCCACTCTGGGACAACACTCAGGATTAAATGAAATAATCTGTGAAGGCATCTGGTATCCTACTGCCGGGCAGCCAGCAGGCATTTCGCAAGTAATGTGTTCCACGATTGCTCTCTGGCAGAGTCATAGGCAGCTTTGACTCTGACCTCAGAGCTGGGAACTTGAATTCCCGGAGACCATCACAGCTAAACCTTCAAGCCTGAAGAGGCTTTCCATGGACATCTCAATCCTTGCTGGCAATGCCTACTTTCCTAAGGAGGAATCTTGTCACACACTAAAAAGGTATTTCAAAAAGCCGGATCCTCGGAAAAGATACACGTGACTAACCAGCCAGCATTCAAGAAGCAGTTGCCACTAAATCCAAAAGGAAGTCATTTCCAGGCAATGCCCTTCTAAAAGAAGATTCTAGAGGGATCTCAAACCCAGACAAAGGGGACTGAGATGAATGGGTAGTGCTCAAGAATTCTGACCCTCACCTGACCCCATGCACAATATAGTAGCAGTGCGTTCACTTTCCCTGCCCAGTGACGTAGCCCCCAACAGCTGTGGAATGTCAAAAACAAGGCTGCTTGGGTCTAAAGTTACCCCTCCTCCACCAGGAGAGGAAAGAAAACACATTTCTGAGTCTCTCCTTCTTTACGTTTTGCTTATGAGGAACAAATGTCGACAAGATATAGGATACACTGCTCTGTTTGCCACCAAAATGCACAGAACATAATTTTATAGGAAGCTACACCCGCTTAATTGTGATGCATTAAGTATTATGTTCATTGTTTCTGAAAGTGAGTAGAAATGAATAATTTATTTCAGACAAAGGAAACTCTTGAATATGAAACGCCTCATCTTTTAAAATTACAATTTGGAAGACAAGAATGCAAAAATACCCATAGGCAGTGAACCTTATACTGCTAATAGAAAACAATGCTTCCACTGTTTCTACTTTGTTTGCAAACATTACGTTTTTTTAAACATTCTTGAGAATAATCAGGAAAAAGACACACTAGGTTTTCACCATGTTCGCAGACGCTCAACACAGGGCTAGCATATCTAACGTTCATTTTCTGTGCTGCTTTTCCTCTCCTTTCCTGCCTACGACGTGCCTTGGCTCACCTGGAGTCCATTCCCCGAAGCCCTGCACCCCAGTCTCGGCCACCTCCTTCCAGAGCTTTCTTTTCTTTCCTGCATCCTAGTTCCCTTTCTTGATCCTCTTCCCACTCCCTCCTTGGCACTCCTTGTGCTCTGCACCCTCTTTCTGGTTTCATCATCCCCCCAAAAACTAGCACAGTGCCAGGCGCAGAGTAGGTTCTCAGAGAAGGTGACTACTGTGATTTTTAGAGAAGATAATTGATGTTTCGGACTGAACTGAATTGGTGATCATCAGTTCCGGTACGGCTATTGGTGTCTTTTTTTTCTTTCAGAGCAGAAAAAATCTACAGCCACTCCATCTACTATTGCTGTTTCATGCTAATTAATTGGGAGAGGAGGGAGAAGGGAGTTAGGGTGCATATAAAAGGAAGCGACTGGTAGTCATTCGCCTACCATTTCCCAAGCACTTTCCAGTGCTCTTCCTAAGTGTTACCACCAATAACCTTATGAATTGCATACGATTATCATCCCCATTTACAGGCAGAGTCTCTATTAACCCAGGGTCCCACAGCTAGTAAGTGCTAGAATGTGGAACTCAAATCTGGGTGTGTTTAACCCCCAAACTCTACTCTTTACCGCTGCTATTCTGCATTTCATAATTTCCTAGGATCATTGGGACCTCATCCCCTGTCCCTCCCCAGCCCCACCCCAATCTCTGGAATGAATACAGAGAGTCTGCCTGGTGGCTCTTGAGGATAGAGCTGCCCAGCTCTGGGTGTGTTCTTACAGGAAATCTGCAGTAGCATCACCTCTCCCCTTTCCCAGCCCAACGGTATCATTAAAACAACGTCATAAACACACCCTGGGCTCAAAGAAGGACAGAGAGGGTTTGCTTACTTCTTCGGAACTGCTCTGTGAGCTGTGGTAATTACTGGCTGCGGGCCCAAAGGCCCTCCCACCTCATCCTTCTCTCACCCGGCTTGCTCTGGGGTGAGCGGGCATCTCTTTCAATTAAGACAACTCCCAGCATTTAGAATCTTTGCGTTTTTATTCAGACAATCTCTTGTGAAATGTTCTGAAGCAAGTGGAGAATGTAATGCAGAAAACTGCCAAGTGACCCAGGACTAGGGAGCCAGAAGAACAAAAGAGTACATGGGAAAGAAACAAGCCATACATCGAGTCCTCCCAACAGGTGGACCACAGACAGGTAGGTCAGGGCCATCTCTCCCAGCCAGGAGGACAGCTCTGGTCTGGAGATCCAAACGCCCATGCCTGACCACTGTCCCCAGATCAGAAAGCAGATGCCCATCCTGATTCCAGGCTAGAGGGCAGCCCTGGCGTTGGGATTGGGGCTTTGCAGAAGGCAGATGGGGAGCCATTCCTCTGGGGGGTCCAAGACTGTCCACTTTCCCACTGACTTCCAGGCTGCCTCCTTTCACCAGTTAGCTCACTCAGTGTCTAAGGGGCCCCACTGAACAACTTTCAATGACACCCTTTCTCCTGTTACAAGCCAAAATGCCTCTGAGCATGAAGACTCTTCATGACCTGGCTCTAGACCGCCCTGCTTCCCGCACTCACTCCTGCTGGCACCTCTCTGCTCTGCTGTCACCTGCTCTCCATGTGCCTCAGTCCCTTCCCAGGACCACCCTGTGAGGCCCAGGCGGCCTCACTGACTGCTGCTCCGCTGCCGACCTTGGGTACCTAAATGGGGAGCTGTGTGCACTGCGTGCCTTGTGCATCTTTTCCCCCCAAGGAGAAGGTCTGAGAGAGAGAAGTTTGAACTAGACCTACACTTGCTCTGTGTCCATCAGGAGCTGAGGCAAACAGGTACCTTCTGAGATGAGGCGTTACTAACCCTAACAGCAGACCTATGTCTTTCTCTAGTCTGGAAGCATCCAGACCCCTGTGTATGCTTTTATGACACAAAACTATATAAAGTTGAGCCATATGAAATGTGTGCTATTCTACCACGTTGACCTACAAAAATGGCAATTTCATATGATTTGACCTAAAAATCCCAACAATGCTGAGTTCCATTAGCCATCATCCTTCCCTGGTTCTGCTGAGACACAGGCCAAGCCCCTGAGCATGGCAAACCTGCCTCTCTGCCCAGCTCTTCTCCCACCACTGCTCATACCCAGGGCCCCTGCCATAGAAAGCAGCTTATTACAGCACCCTGGACACTCAGTGCCTTTGCCCATGCTGTTGCCGCTGCCTAGAATGCCCTCCCCAACCACCCCTCCTTATCAAACTCCTATCTACTCCTCAAAACCCAGTTCAGAGTCCCCTTCAGCACACCCTCTCTGACCCATAACTCCATCTAGTCAGTTATTCCCTTCTTAGGGCTACATCTGAGCCTTGTACGGAGTTTCACTCATTCACCTACCACTTTGCAACATAACTTATTTAAGTTATACCTAGCCCTAAAACAAAAAAGAGAATTCTTAAAAGGCAATGGCAGGGTCCTATTTACCTCTGAATCACCTAGGCCTCTCACTAGGCTCATAGTAAGTTCTCAATAAATATGTGATGAATGAATTTGGCAGAAATGCCATTCCATCACACCAAAAAACTGAAAATTAAGAGAGATCACAGAAACTGACCAATTCTTCTCTTCATTATATTATACTTATTTTATATATAATATATTACATTACATATGTGTATATCATACACATACACACATATATATATAACTCAGTACAAAGTGTCTAAGATTTCTTCATGCTGTTTGTGCTCTTACTTTCAGGAATTATCTCTCTGGTTATATGTACGCAAATGGACGCTGCAGCAAGGGTTCTGGAGCCAGACTTCCTGGGTGAGAATGTGGCTCTTCCCATTCTTAGGCGTGTGCCCTCAGGCCAGTTCCTTACTTGGGTCTCAGTTTCCTATCTACCAAGTGGGGCTAAGAACACCTTCTACTAAACAAGGTTGACACACGTTATTGCGTGTAAAACACCTAGCTCATTGCCTCTCACCGCTGTTGTAATTACTATTTTTATTTCTCTTAAGGTCTCATGTGGAGGGTAACCGTTTTCAATTGGGAGTATGTTTAGAGTTCCAGCCTGTTCACGCCTTTTCCCATTCTAATGCCACTTGCCATTCCTAAGCATACAAGAATATAATGGTTCCATCAAGGACTCTCCAGAATTCTCCAATCTCCTAGTATCTTCTTATAAAGAGTTTATTTGAAACTCATACTAACAGGGATCAATGAAACATTTCATAAACATGGCCTTTAAGAAACCTGCTGGCCTCTTCCTACAAAGAATGCAATCAATACTTATTTTCATACATAATTAACTGTACACAAAACAATCATGTACAAAAGGCAACAGAAATAACAGTTGGCACGGTGTTTCTTAGACCATTAGGAGGAACGTAAAGGAAAGTAGTACCAGCATGACAGAAGACAAATGAATAACATATTAGGTCACCTTAAAGTGGGACTAAACTATGTATTCCTTTCTTTACCACTGTGTAATGCTATTTATATGACAACATGACAAAAAAAAATGGCCCTAGGCGTTCTGCTCTACTTTAGAAACCTTCCATCTCACACTGAAATGAAAAAAGATACAAACCAGAAATTTCTTGTCGGTTAATATTTCTGCAGTTCCGCAGGAATGGTTTTAATAGCATGCATGTTCTGGATTTTGCTTGTCAATTAAGAACCGATCGGAATGCAAGGCTAAATATTAAAATAATAGATACTGGTTTATATTTCAACTTTAAAGGTTTTTTGTCAAATAGTGTTTTAAGGTGGAAGACAGAGGAAGGGAAACTGGGAATTAAGGAGGTAGAGTAGGATCTAGACAGTTCCTCCTTAATAAAGGATCGGGTCGGTATTTAAAATTTCATCACATAACAGTAGAAAGAGCACAGGCTTTGGAGATGCAGAAATAAGATGCGAAACTTAACTCTTCCACTTACTGGCTGTGTGGCACTGCGAAAATTAATCAACCTCTCTGATCTCAGGTTTCCTTCTCAAAAATCAGAGATCGTTATACCTACCTTTTAGCATGGTTGGGGACCAAAAGGAAATAATGACCTTGAACAGGCAGCCCAGCCCGTGCAGGGCACTCAGGGGCTCCCCAGGGAACTCCTCTCCCCACACTCACCTCCTCTTTAAAGAGACTGCAGGTCTGGCGATAACACAGCTCTAGGACTACGGGCAGAGTCCCAGAGGCAACTGTGGTTTGACCAAAAATAGGCCATTTGACCAAATGATTAAAAGTCTGTCATATGCTAATGCTCGGACAGGGCGGACCGAGGGCCAATTTAGTAGGAGTAAATTGCAATTGATTTTCGAAGAAATTGCTTGTTCTCTTGCCTTTCCTCAGCTGTGTCACACTCTCTCACCCATAGCTGCCTTTGTCACAGCCAGAACCAACTGAAACACGTGTCAAGGAAGATCTTTTTGAGGCAAAATGTTTAATAATACAGACATCCACACTCACACACACTGTAAATACACACACACATGAACAGGCAGATATATACATATATCTCTATCTGTGCATGTGTATGCACATGTTTATATAGATGTTCTAGAGGGCTCAAATTTAGAAACAATTCTGTACCATGACCGTACCCTTCTGTGTGTTTTACAAAATCCCTCTGTGGTTAGAGAGCTACCCTGAGTCATTTTTATTTTTACAACAGACTACTATTTGAAGAAAGATCAGAAAAGAGCATACCCCTAAAATCTCCTCTCCATGCTTTCCCCAGCCCGATCTGTGCAAATCCCTGGCTATGAAAAGAAAATGGTTAAAAGATCAAAGAAGATAAAAAATCATAAGAATAAAGGTTAACAGTGGCTGCTTTCACCCCTAATTTCTGATATGGTGATAGACCCTCTTAGAACATTAATTAGAATGGGAAGAGAGATGAAAGAAATGCCCGGGGGACATAATAAATTAGCCCCTTATGCAAATTACCCATTCGTTCTCATCACTGACCCAGCTAGTTGAGTCCCTAAATTACAGGAAGTGGTTAGCTTCTTTAACAAAAAATTCCAGACAAAAGATTAATTTTTTTTTTAATCTGAAGGCTGAGAGGGTGTAAAGCGACAAATAATTTCTCAGTTTTCCTTGCAGACAGTTCTGAAGGGGGCCAAAAGATGTGAAAATCAACATTCTGGCCACTGGCTCCGGTTACCAAACACAGACCTATTAAATAACCCTTGTTCTGAAACAATTCCGAAACAATGGACAGCCACCCGCTTAACTAAAGTCTAAGGCTGTGCTTCTCACCCTAACTGTGTGAACAAAGTCTGGTATCCTAAAAGGGGCCGAGGGGCAGGTGAAGGACAATTTTAAAGGAGGTAGGGAAATGCCAGGAGATGGAGAGTTTCAAATATCCATTTAAAAACAAACACACACCTAATTTTACTTGTCATCACTGTCCTAGACAATTTATGTTTTACTGTCCTAGAAATTTATGGAACTCTCAGTTTTCTTATCAGTAAAATAAGGGGATTGGACTAGAATGACCTCCAAAAGTCCTACGGCACCTACAATCCAGGGATTTTATTTACCTCTTTGTTTTCACACAGTACTTCTGATCATTTAATTTGTTTAAATATAATCTTATGACATGCATTTTGTCTTCTGAACTCACTCCTGGCTTCCTTTTCTCTCTCCTACTATCATTTTCCCCTTTTCCTTATTTTCTCCTCTTATTTCTTATTTTATCTTCTTCCATGTATTCAAATGAGATGCTTTAAATACATTCTGGTTCAAAGTAAGGTACATATTGAATAAATCATACTTTATAAATGTTATTAATATGAAAAATATATATGGCAAGATGACGAGTTTCTCTAGCATGAAGAAAAGGCTAGAAAGAAAAACTGTAAGTCGCAGAATAATACAAGATTCAATATGCAGGCCCTTAGAGAAAGAAGGAAAATATGTTACAGGTCATCTCATCCACTGCCCTCATTTTACAAAAGGAGGAGAGGTCTCTAAGGAAGAGTAGACACTTGCCCAAGGTCACCAGCTAGTTAGAGGTAAAGCTGGAAGCAGAACACAGTCTCCTGACTCCTGGACCAGTGCTCTTTGGACCAAACAATCCCCATAACTTCTCTTGAGAATTCGCCACTGTATCCCAAAGAACAAAAATGGACATCCTTTGGAAAGAATAAGCTTTGACAGCAGAACAATTAAGAGATGGCAGAAAGAAATACTTCGGAGGACTAAGGAAAAGGAATGAGGACAGACATATTGGCTATAAGTAATTTTGCACCTTGTAACAATCTTCAGTTCATGCAATTACCTGTCACTCACTGATGTTTTATCTCCCCTCTTCTGGTAACGGGACCTACAGTAACTCTATGCAAAACATTTCACTGTCTCTAAGTTCACAGCCTGCACTGGAACATTCCGGCCTTTGCCAGAAGTATCCAGACAGTGGAATGACCTGATGCTTTACTCATGAAACTTCTTGATGTTGACAGTTAATCTAAATAATAAAATTTGCCTTTAGGAAGTGGCCAGTGACACAAGAAGACACAGATTCCTCAGGTCATAAGGCAGGTAATAAGAAAGCATGTGTAGACTACGACTCCATTTTTGTAAAAAAGGAAAAAAAAGTTAAATATATATGTGTACACATACACATATATATATTCATATATATATGTATATGTATATATATATGAAAAAAACCTGAAAAGGCTTGTATCAGATGTTTACAGTGGTTATCTTTGAGAGCAGAGACTATGAGTGGTTTAAATTTGCTTTCCTTTTCTATCTCTTTGTAATTTCTTATTGTTGTACAATAAAAATGGGTCACTGAGGGGCTGGAGAGCGAGAGGATAAAAGCCAAAAGTAGTGGTGTGTGAAAGTGAAATGTAAGTGTACTTAGCAGAGCCTGTGGAGACGGAAGCCTCTCCCAGCTTTAAGGCATGCCCTTCTCAGGGAGCAGTAATTCTTCCCGCTATGAGGGGCGTTGCAAAGAAGATTTATGGGGAGAGGTTAGAAGAATGGAAATCAGTCAAGCTGAGAAGGGTAGGCTGATCACAAGAATCCTTAAGCACAGGAAGAGCTCCCACCCCGGGTGATAGCCAGCTGCAGCAAACTCACCTCTGACCAAAGAGCTTAAGGAAGGACAGGGCCCCAGAGGAACAGGGGGATTCAGAGCAGGAAAAAGGAAGACCTTCCCCAAAGGGGATTTAAGACTCAAACTGGGTTATTAAGAGATAGGGCTGGGGCTTCCCTGGTGGCGCAGTGGTTAAGAATCTGCCTGCCAATGCAGGGGACACGGGTTCGAGCCCTGGTCCGAGAAGATCCCACATGCTGCGGAGCAACTATGCCCGTACGCCACAACTACTGAGCCTGTGTTCTACAGCCCGTGAGCCACAACTACTGAGCCCGCGAGCCACAACTACTGAAGCCCGCGCGCCTAGAACCCGTGCTCCACAAGAGAAGCCACTGCAATGAGAAGCCCGTGCACCGCAACGAAGAGTAGCCTCCACTCGCCGCAACTAGAGAAAGCCCGCGCAACAAAGACCTAACGCAGACAAAAATAAATAAAAATAAAATAAATTTAAAAAAAAGAGAGAGATAGGGCTTCCTCCAGGGCCCTTTATATATTGGATAGATTTCTTATTTCTTGTCCAAGCTAGTTTATGAGCAGCCTTCCTGAAGGCTTGGGGTTGCTATCCTTTTCAAGACATAGGATCCTTGTTCCGATACGGGAATACAGTCTGCGGAAAAAGAGTCCCACTCTTGGAGTCAGGAGTGAGCCAACAGCTAACACGGCCCTGGTACAGCATTAAAAATGACTGAGATTTATTGAGGACCAATTATAGTTCAGGCACTAAGCAAGGCATTTTACATACAGCCTTTTTAATTCCCAAGAACCTGTAAGGGAGGCATTATCATCATCTCATCTTACATCCAAAAAGTCTGAGGTACAATGAGATCAAACGACCTGCCAAAGACAAAGTAAGCGGCAGAGCTGGGGATGCACCCAGGTGAGTGGAATTCCAGGGCACATGTTCTTTCACCATCGCGTACAAAGATGAAGAGGCGCGAAGCTGCCCAGAGCACTGGTGGGACAGCAGCCGGTCAACCTGGGTTGTTTAGACATGGGGTCGCTGGGGTGAGATAGAAGGTCGATTAATAGAAGAATCTATGAAGGGAGACTGAAACCAGATCATTCCTGGAAGTCACCAAGGTGTTAAGGTAACATCTGGCAATGGGTGGCCAGGTTGGACTGGGAGAGACTAGACACAAGGGTGGGGCCAGTAAGAAGGCCAACGCAAAGTTCAAGTAAAAGATAAGGTGGGTAGATTAAGGGAATGGAGAGAGAAGAGCAATCCAAAAGACAGCAGGCAATTTCAGCCGGACTTAGTGATGGGTCCAGTGGAAGGAGTGAAGAGGGTAGAGGAGATGCTGGAGATGATTCCAAAGCTTATGAGTTAGACAGATAATGCCATTATATAAGACAGGAGACTCAGGAAGAGAAGAATGTAAGGAGAAAAGGCGAGGGATGATGAGATCCTTTTTGGATGTGCTGAGTTTGAAGTAACTGAGATACATCCAGATGGAATCATCCAGGATTCAGCTGGAAATGCTGGTTTAGAGCTCAGGAGAGGATGGAATAGGAGGGGAGGCTCTGAGTCATCGTTGTACATGGTAGCTGAGGTCCCAGAGATGGATGAGGTTTGTCCAGAGAGTATGCAGAAGAGAAAGAGGCCGACACTGATCTCCCCAAAGGCAGTGCCAAGTAAAGGTTCTGGAGGTGACCCTCAAGCAGTGTGGCCCTGGCCAAATTGCTTCCCCTCTTTGAACTTCAGTTCTGTAAAAGCAGAGGATTAGACGATCTCTAAGTCCTTTCTCTGACATTCAACCACTCATGGTTAATGAGACGCCTGCTCAGAGCCAGGAAAGATGCTCGGTGCTGAGCGAACACCCGCCATTACAAGCAAATCCCTGACTTTCCAGTAGGAAAGACAGACACATAAAATAAGTCCTCTCGATAGTCTGTGATTAACAGCGATCATAAAGGCAAGAGTGAACTGCAGCATGAGAGTGTCCTGAGTGGAAGTGCCTGTCTGGGGGAATTCCAACATGGCCCTCAGAGATGAAACCTGATCTTGGTCTTGAAGAACTAATAGAAACCTCCCAAACAAAGGCAAAGCCAAGTGTCAAGGCATGGGAAAGTGAACGCACATGAAATATCTGGGAATTGATTGATCAGTGAGCTTGACTGGAGAGGTGATGTGGCTTAGAGAGGAAGGGCAGGGCCAAGCTAGCCTACAAAGGAATTTACCATATGCCAGGATAGATAAAAAAGAACTTATAGGAGTTCTCAAATATAGTGACAACATGATTAGAGAGCTGAGTGGAAAGGAGAGGACCACGATATACCCCGAGCAGCTGGTATTTACAAGCCCTTCTCTCTTATCATGATTTGACAAGACAGCAGATGATCTTATAAGGCTCTTCTTCAACATATAAAAATTTTAAGAAAGTTTTTGTTTAATAGTTACACATATATGATGGTACATTAAAACAGAAATGCTAAACACGGCTCATTATTGATAGCATCGTTCAAAAAGGGGACAGACTCAAAAGAGAGTTTAGGGGCATCCGATTCTGGGCAAGCCGTTTCCAATTACTTGGGAACCAATCTCAAGATCCTAAGGCTTCCTGGGAAGGTCTAAGCCACTCCTGAGACTTAGTAGGGAAATGGTGGCAAAGCCAGAGACCTAGAACTTCGTCGTTCACCAAATCAGATTTAGGATGTTCAAATCCCAGCCTCAGGACCAATAAATATGTTTAAAAAAAAAATTCCCAGCGTCACTCTTTCCCCATGATCTCTCCACTTGACTCTTGTTTACAATACCACCAACTTTGATTACATTTGAGGAAGGTCTGGCATTTCTTGATTCTTCTCTACAAAATCTAACCTTCCAATCAATACTTTTAAACATTGGAGCCCTTTTTTTAATCTCTCGCTGCCACAGAGGGCCTTACATCGCCCTCTGATACTCCATCTTCAGGCTCTTCTCTGCACCCACTGCACTTTCCAAATTTCTCACTGCTTTGTTCTCCCCCTCCAGAGAGTCCAAAAACATTGCAGACAGGCTCATCTTCCTTTCAAATCACTATTTCTTGCTGCTTCTTGAACGTTTGTGAAGAAGAAAAGGTGAGGCAGAATGGAGGTTAAAGAGCAGAGTTGTGGCTGAGAGACACAGATGTGAAACACCACCTGATAGCTCCATCCTCTGAGCGCCCACAGAGCTCTGCCCTCTTGGCTCCCAAGACACCTTCCTTGTTCTCTCCTCTCCTCCGACGTCCTCTTGCACTGGCTCACTTTTTCCGTTGTGTCCTCTAGCTCACTGCCTGGTGAGACCCCTAAAAACCACACCAGCATCCACTCACAGAAAAGGCACTTCCTAGAGCCCTTCAAAGTGCCTTAGAGGCCAACGCTTCCGCTTCCGCTATTGCGTTTCCAGGAGAATAATCCCTCCAACCTCCCACTGCAATTCTCACCAGACTAGGCTGCTTTATTTCCCTTCTGTAGCTCAGGCCTCTGATGACAGTTTTTAGATTCTACCTTATTTTTGTTCCCTTCCTTGTTCCCGCCATGGATAATACCTCAATATGGCCTTTTAACTGGTGATCAAGTAAACAATGGCAAAGATGGCTGTGGGTTTGAAGAGTCCAAAGAAAATGGAAACTCAAGAACGTCAAACATGTCTTGTTCGGTGAGAGGATTCAGCTCGCACTTAGTGTATGTGGATAAACATCCTCTTCCCCTTGGGTAGAGGGATCAAAATATGAAAACTCTGATTACTACCCTATCTGTAAAAGGCAAAGGCCCTGTTGTCCTGGTTTCCTCGGAGAGACTCTCAAGACAGAGAGACTCTCATCAACAGCAACACTCATCATCCTGATCCTCTGTCCCTCTCCGTCCTCCAAATGCCAAACTGGATAATATGCATTACTCAATGACTTAAAACCTCTCAAGGCTCCCTTTGGCTTTCCTATACCCACTTAGGAACACAGTCACTGTCAGAGGTCAAAGCTCATTACGGCTGGAACCTAAATCCAACGCCCTTGAGATAGAAAATGTAGCGCTAGACAAGACCTTCCTGGCTCTGAGCCATTCGTTATGGCTTCTGGGACCTCGGTAGGCTGGGTCTCACAAACTGAGCATCATATTTGCTATGAAAAGACACCAGTTTGAGAGAGGGATCCAAAAGAATGAATGAGGGGGACTTGGTCCGTGTGGAAGAATTTCTGACACTCATCAAAGAAATCCAGACAAGCCAGCGGTATCCGAGAATGACCAAGTCACTTTAAGTGGAGAATGAACGCTAGGGTTGAAAAAGCAAATGTAGGAGCACAGAGGAGGGATTCTGAAGGTGTCCTCAATCTTCCCTCAGAATCATGGGCTGTTAGGACTGGAGATTTTTACTCCAATGGCCTCATTATACCAAGAAAAGAGAGACCCAGAGAGGGGGAAATGAGTCTACTGCAGCCCTATAGCTCATAACAGTTTTGAAATTAAAACCCAAATGAACCTTCCTCCTTACCTACTTCCTCACCCTCACTGTCCCTGGGGAGGTTCGTATCCTTCCAGGCACCAGTACAAAGACTGAGGAGTAATGCTTCCGTGGGGCAGGCAGCCAGCAAGAGGCACTGCCCCTCACGGTGCTAGGAAGGCCAGGTTGGTTTCTGGCACCCCATCCTAGTTCCTACTGACCTGCTCCCAAGAGAGCTCAGATGGTCACATACTCTTGTCTGTGCATTCCCGCCTCACTGCCTTCAGCCACTGTCCTGGCTGGGCCAAAGGGACAGACGGCATTAATAGGGATTTGCGGTGGAAGTTACCAGCATTATTCAGGATAATATATGAACACCTCTGAAACTAAACTTGTCCCCTTATATTTTATCCTGAAACAGACCACACACACACACACACACACACACACACACACACACACACACACACTTTTCCTCCGAACCAAAAGCATAATATAGAGGAGTGCTTCTCAAGCTTCATGTGCATATGAAGCACCCAGCCCAGGGATCTTCTTAAAATGCAAATTCTCATTCAGTAGCTCTGGGATGGAGCCTGAGATTCCACACTTCTACCAAACTCCCAGGTGATGTCCGTGCTGCTGGTCTGAGGACCACATTCTGAGTAGCAAGAGGCAGATGTTACAAAATCTTGCAAACAAATATAGGTTTAAATTCTCGTTCCACCAATTAGGAGCTCTGTGATCTTGGGCTGGTTTCCTAAGTTCACCCTGCCTCAATCATCTCATCTCTAAAATGGAAATAACAATATCTAAGATGCACTTGATGATGACTACATAAGTTAATGATGAAGAGATCTTAAACAGTACCTGGCATATAATAAGAGCTTAATAAATGTCAATTGCTGGCTGCCTCTAAGATTCATGAGGGCAGATAGGACATCTGTCTGGCTCACTGCCAAAATCCCAAAGGTGAGAATGTATGTAGAATGGATGTCCGTGAATGAATGAATGAATGAATGTGTGTATAATACACCCACACATAATTCCAGTATTTACATACTTCCTTGGTTCTATGTCTTTCTGCAGGAAAACATAAAACATTTAGAACACCAGAACACTCTCACCAGTACGAAACCACCATATCTCACAGAAACAAATTCAACGTGAACCACCATGTTTAACCACCAAGAAACATACAATTTGTGATGGCTATATATACTTGAGAAAAAGTCTTAAATGTAAACAAAAGAAGCCAACATCAGTCTGGAATCTGTATGTCATTAAGGGAAATCACTGCCTTACTCATTATTTATGGGGCTGTCTGAATGCAGATGTTATGAAAACTAAGGTCACTTCCAAACCACATGTAGATTTGCAAAGAGAGACAAAACAGACTATGGGAATTGAGACCACTTTTGAAAGGGCAGTAATACATTCTCCTGTACTTGTACACACTTGCTCAGGAAAAATTAGAAACAAAAAAAACTGTTAACAAATGGTTGAGCTCAATCTTTTAAATCAAAGGCAGACAAGTGAGTCCATCCAAAATTCTTCAACAATCTAAGATTATCTTCAGACGTCTCGTAAAGTAAAGTGGCATCATTTAAACATATCCCATTTCCAGGGAGGCACCGTGTACAGTACGCAGCAAGAAGGGAATACGATTGCCACCTACAGACAGAAGTGGCACTCCCTTTGCAAGAGTTGGCCAATCATATTTCAATGAGGAAAAAAAAATTCAACAAAGTCACCTCCTTCCAACCTCTCTCAAACCACCACACAACATTACTTCATTTAGAATTACTTTCAAGCCATACAATCATCTCTAGGCATTCTGCCTCTTCATTATCATCATCCTATTTCTAATTTCCCAGAAACACTGTGCCATTCAACTGTCTACTTATACACTGCTTGAGAGCCAAAGAGAATGTAAGCCAATGGATTTCAAGCAGGCGAAGGCATCAGAGTGGAAGTATAAATCTGCTTACCTGGTATGAATGGGACTACCCGGAATATATCAGACAATCTGCTGTTAACTGGTTCATATGGGGAATCTTCAAGCAGATCATTTCCTAAAAACAACAGAAAGATTGGGCTCAGATATGGAAAATAGACATATTTCAGTCAGTTTTTGTTACTGAATCTGAATTCTAATTATGTTATGATTGTGTAACAAAAAGATGCTGAAACTTTCAAAGATTTCAAATGCATCTATTTGGCTCTGGTTATTTCTTTTCATTCTCTCTGCCTCTGTTGTCCTTGCTCTCCCCATAGTGCCATGAAAACATTGGACAGCAACCCAGCCTGATCTTGCCAGAAAACTCTCCCACTCTTTGCAAAGGAATGAAATCAGAGAGGAAGGAACCAGTGACATCACAAGCCCAGCTTGCCTTCAGGAGCCAATAGAAGAAAGCTGGCCCCAAAGCTGGCCCTTTTTCTTACTCCCAAAAAATGGCATGCAGTCAGAAAGCAGGTACCCTGGCTATTAAACACTCAGTCTCTGAAACAGGTTTTCATTAATAGGTGCTGGAGGAAGTGGCAGCTGAGAGGTCAAATCTGTATATTACAAATTTTCAGCCTGAGACTCAGTGGAGAATGAATGCACTGAATGTTTGAGTTAGATTTATAAACATGAGCCACCTCTGGCACACAAGGACCAAAAAATTGCCCTTGTCATGGATGACTGTGACAAGTAGACCTTTCCCTCTCTGAGCCACTTCTGCATTAACCAAGGCTGAACTACACCAGCTGGTTTAAGACTCAGCTAATCTAAGATGACAAAATTTTTTTTTCCCACATCTGCTTTTGATCAGGTTTGAGGGGGGTAAAGATAGAATAGATTCCACTGGACCTTTCATCCTCGATTCTTTATCTTATGTCAGTATAGACAGAAGGAAAGAAGAGAGGGGGAAACTCCAGGCAAGATGCAGCGCAAGCCTTTGGATTATTCTGTGAAGCCAGCTCTCCTCGTTGGAGAGAAGTTGCAGGTTCCTTGGCGTGGCCTTTAATGGATTCCTACTCCGATGTTCTGACCAAGTTTCAAAGAGGTCAGCGGGGTCCCTGGGATGTCCCTTCACCCCCTCACGGGTTTTCCAACAACCAGGCCGGCAGCAAACACCAGCTGCCCACGTCCCTGGGGGCCAATGAAAGGTCCTCATTCTGCAGCTGGGGAGAAGTGAGTGGAGGATGAGGTCAGCCGGACCCCGGGCCTAGGGACCTGCCTGCCTTCAGGGGCTGGGGGAGGGGGGAAGAAGACGGTCGCGTACCCTGCAGGCTCTGGTACATGCTCCAGTAGATGCGCAGACAGTTCTTCTCCTTCTTCATACCCCGCTTGCAGCGGCAGTTGTAAAGCGACTTCTGTTTGAGGGCCTCCATGGCGCTGCGGCACTCGTCCTTGGCCTCCAGGCCCGATGTCAAGCTGAAGTTGGTCTCCTTGCCCGCCACGCACTGCCTGAGCGTGCGGTACTTGGTGCTGCAGCTCTGCTCCTTCAAGCACTGATCGCTGGCTTTCACGCAGTCCAGGCGGTCCCCGCCAATGACCTCGGCCGACAGGAGCACGTCTTGCGGGGGAGGGGAGGGAGCGTGAGTGCGGCTGGGCTGGGGCGCGGTGCGCCAGCCGTGGGGGAAGGACGCGCGCAGGAGCAGCCTTCTGCGGCTCCCGGCTCCCGGAGCGCGTCCGCCCCCCTACGCCTGGGAGTCCATCTTCCCGGCCGGGCACCTCCTGCCGCTAGTCTCCCCCCACCCAACCCCCGGGGCGCCCCGAGGCTTTGCGGGCTTTTCGCGGTTAGCCCGCGAGCCAACGCAGCCCACCGCGCGTGCAGGCCCTGCCGCCCCGGGACCGACCAGCCTCAGCGGCTGCTCGGCCTCCAGGGCCGCCCTCCCGCCGTCCTCGGCTCCAGCCACTCTCTCGGCCCGGCCCGACTGAAGCCTGGGGGCTTTCGGCAGGGGAGAACGGCGGCGGGCTCGGAGTCGCACGCGGAGAGGGCGAGCCCTGATACCCGGCCCGCCTGGCGGGGAGCACCGAGATGTTATTCCGGGAAAAGTTTTCCCTTCCAAGTTTGCTCTCCAGGCCCGGCGCTCGCCCACACCTCATCTGCCCCCCCGCGCCTCCGCAAGCTCCCCGGGACTTGCAAGGGGCGTCGGGCTTGGGGCTGGAGGGCTCGGACGCTTTAATTTCCCGCCAGGCTAGGTCATTAAGAACGTAGGAAACAAAAACCAAGGAAGAAAAGCTGCGGGCAAGTGCCGAGCCGCCCCTGCCCCACCCCCCAGCCCGGGGTGCTGAGGATTCAGGATCCCCTTCCCCAAAACGAAACTTCACCGTCCCACACCCACTGCGCCCGCGCCGCAATTTTTTTGGGGGGTGGGGGCGGCTGGGGGGCTGCCTCTAGTACTCTCCAAGAAGACTCAGCGGATAAGAAAGCTAGCGGCGGCCTCGACTTACCCAGAAGCGGCAGTACGAAGTACAGGGTCGCCAAGAACATGGTGCCGGAGCGCAGCTGGTCCCCGCCCCCCCGAAAATCCAGAGCTGCCGCTGGGTCTCGCCGAGGGAGCTCAGCATTAAGCGATCCCCGGACGGCCGCGCTGCTCTGGCCGCCCAAAGTTCAGCTCCATCCAATGCGAGAGGAGACTCCCCGGTCCGTCCGCCGCCACCGCCGCCGGCGACTCAAGCTCCGGGAGGGCTGCTGGCGAGAGGGCGGGAGGCGGTTCCGCTTTTAGGGGTTCAGGTCCGACCCAACCTGGAAGGGAGAGCGCGCTTTGAAACGAGAGCGGAGAGTGCTGGAGCCTCCCCCGCCGCTCTGCCCTCCCCTGCTCCCGCCTAGGGGGACTTTTTAGCGCCTGGGTGAGGGCCCACCCCCTGCCCGGGTCGGAGCGCGGGGAGGGGGTGCCGGGGGTGCATGTGCGTGTATTCCGGGGAGCCGCCTGCACGGGCAGGGTGGAGGCTGGAGAGGTCGGAGGCGGGCTCCCGAAGTCCAAGGGGGTGTCTATTGGGTCCAACCCAAGAGGCTGAACGCAAGCAAATAAATAAATAACGTTACTTTCCGAGCGGGGCGAGCGGAGCCGGCCGCTGCCTGGAGTCTAAGCACTCGGCGGCAGCAGCTCTTTCTCGCGGAAAAAGCCCCTTCTCCCGGGAAGTTCGCCACCCCCCTCGTCGCGCCAGCGAGCTCGCTCAGCCAGCCCTCCCCACCCAAACCACCAATCGCTGCCCCCCATCGCTGTATCACCTCCTCCCCGGGCTCGCCTCCGTTCCGAGGCAGCCTGGAGAGGGGGAACCTACGTCCCGGTTGGGGCCGAAACCCGGCTCCTGCGCCCCTACCCGCCGCTCGGTCCTCTACTTGCTCCCTGGCGTCCGCGCCGCGCACACACTAGCCCAGCGCCCTGGCGTCCGGCGCATCAACGCTGCCACCCAGGCCGAGCGCACGGGCCCGCAGCCCCGGAGCGCCAGGGCAGGTGCAGCCCCGCGCCGCGCACGCCCCTGGGCGCAAAGTTGAGGGGCGCCTATAAGAGGGGTAGAGGGGAGCGGGGGAGCGGCGACGGGTTCCCAAGCCGACAGAATGAGAAAACTCTCTCCAAATGCCACCAACCTTGGCTCAATCGACCGTTTCCAGCTGCGGCGAGAAGCCAGTTTATTTATTTATTTATTTATTTATGGGGGGCGGGGCGGGTTCTCTCCCTCTCCTTCCCTTTCCAGGCTCACGTCTCTGCGCTACGAAGAAAGATGCAGTAATCTCCGAGAGCTCAGAAGACAGAGTTGGGCCAGGATGATTTCCCAGCAGAGCCGCGGCTCGGATGCCCTTTAGGGATGTTAGTGTTTATTGGGAGATGCGCGGCGGGCAGCGGGTTCCGAGGCCAGAGTTTTTTGCCAGAGGCCCCTCCGCCTGCCCCTGCCCCTGCCACCCCGTAGCACACCGCCAGCCCCCTCTGATACTCGCCGGCAGGGACGCCGCAGATACACACACTCGCGGGCGGTGGGGCCCGGGGCCAGATCCCGCCGGCGCGCACAGGACGCAGAGCGCTCTGCAGCCGGCCGCTAGCGCCGCTAGTCTGTCTCTCTCTCTCTGTCTCTCTCACACACACGAGGGCACAATGCACAAGGGCTCTTTCTTCGTCCTAGCGCAATCAAACCAGACCCTTCTTCCGAACACAAAGTTTTTCCCCACGTCACTCGCGGCTGTGACTCAAGACTTGGCGTGTTGAAAACACACTCAGACCCAGGCCCTCGGAGCTGCGATCGCGGGATGCGTCCACCCAATCATCCACGCCAACGCGCTCACACTCACACATGCACACGCAGCCTTTATCTCTCTCCTCGAGCTTGTACAAGGAGACAAAAGCGGAACCCCTGACCCACTGCATTTAAACCGCGTCAGACCTGGCTTTGGGAAATTTATAAACTGACCTCCATCTTGGCTGTTTCAAAAGTAAATTTTAAAATAATAATAAATTTAAAGGTTCAACACACGCACAGCCCTTCACCCCAATCCTTGGGACCACTCGTTCTCAGCCGGGCTGCCGACCCCCCTACCGCGCCCCGAACACACGCTCCCCTCCTCACACCCCGGGGGGGCGCCCGGGACACCGAAGTCTACACTGTGTCCAGAGAGGGGTCTGGGAAACAGCCCGCAGTGGCAAGCTCATCCAGCCGCTCAGGACTTGTATTGGGGATCTTTGCTGATGTCTAAGTTCATCTCTTAGGGAAACAGAGTTTGAATCAAGGGTGGGTGAGCCCAGCTGTCCAATATGCAAACCCATCGTACTAGACAATGGGCTGCCGAGGAGAGAAAAGATCGAGGAGTGGGGCTGGGGGTAATTGAAAAGGGCAAGGGCTTTGGTTGAAGTTTGAAACCGGGGTGTAAGAGCGGGGAGAAAAGGAGGAGGAAAGGGGAGGGCTGGGTAGCTCTCCATTCAACTAGACATCAGCCAGGCGCGCCCCTTGCTGCTGCGGCGGCCACTCTCTTGCGTGCGGCGCTTTGTTTGGAGTGTGTCTTGCACGTCGACTGGCGCCCCAAACCCCGGGGACATCCCACGGATCTGCGCTCCTGTGCACGTGTTCCTCGGGGGCAGGTATGAGGAGGCTGAAGCCCTCATCAAGCACCCCCTTCCTCACGCGCGCGAACACACACACACGTAGTCACACCACACACGGATTCCTTGTTCAGTGTATCAGTTTACACTTGGTTGTTGAGTAAACAAAGCAAACATATGTCACATTTTCGCGACAGATGGTTCAAACCAAGGGCTACTTAAGTTCTCTTTCTCTGGTAGTGGTTAACAGTCTAAGTTACAGAGTGGACTAACGGAAATGTGATTGTCTTCCAATCAGCTTCTTCACGTTAAAGAAGTTTATTCCCCTATTTTCACACACAAACTAGAGAAATCCTGGGGAGGTGGTTTTAGTGAGAGAAGTGCGGAAATGTGAATTAAGAGTTTGTCTGAAGTCTGTTTCTCCATGGACACCCAAAACATAAAATCCTCTTTCATCATTCCTTTTCATAAGCAGAGGTGAATGTCTCCCTTTGGAAAAATCAGTAATTGGAATCCCAATTTTCAGTGGATGGCCTATAGCCTATCACTGCTGACCATGTGGGATGGTTGGAGGACAATGAGATTTCATTTAAGGACATCATCTGCATCTTTTTTAAGTGTTCTTTGTTTAGAAATGATCCTATGTTTTCCTACCATTCCACAGGCATCTTTTAAATAAAATTTTAATAGCGAGCAGAAAGGGTGGAATAAAAGTTCTCCAAATGTAAAATATGGGACTTCTTTTAAAATATTTGTAGCTTCAAGGTATTTCTGAACTATTCACTCACACCAGTCTTCATTAAGTTCTTACTGATGATGAAAACAGACTTTTTTTTAATAAACCACAAAGTATATACTGTGTTGTCCAACACAGTAGCAGTACTCACTAGCCATGAGGCTATTTCAATGAAAATTAAATAAAAGAAGAATATGCAGTTCTTCAGTAGCACTAGCTACATTTCAAGTGCTCAATAGCCCCCTGTGGCTAGTGGATACCATACTGGACGGCACAGATATAGAACTTTTCCATCATCACAGAAAGTTCTGTTGAACGGCACTGCTCTATAATGTTGGTGTGAAATTAGTCAATGTGGTGTATTTCTAAAGTTCCTGGAATACTAGAACAGGGCCGGCAGAAAGTGAGGGTTTTATAAGGAGCAGCAATAGTAGGTAAGGTTGTTGTGATGATGATGATGATGTTAATCTTTTGAGAAAGTTGGAGAATCCATGAAAACACAGCCCACTGCTGTGTCTCAGAAGGAGATCAGCAAGCAAAGAAGCTAAGGAGAGGGGAATGATCTCCCAAGGATAGCTGTATGTGGAAAGATGTGGCCCTTACTCCATGCTAAGACTTCTTGTAGTAGGAGCTAATAAAAAACCAACCAACCAAACAAACAAACAAAAAGACCTCTTCTTTACAACCATACCCACCACCTTCTAAAAGTAAAAGTAAGAGAAATACACGGCTGGAAAGCTCTTGGAATATAGACGATAGAAATGCAGTGTGAATTACCGTATTAGTATTATCTCTGTTTCCTTGGTGCTTATCTGTTCCCATGTGTACAGGACTGATCTCGGGATGAAAGGTGACATTGAAATATCAAATATTGTTAATAATTAGAGAGGTTCATGCCATCCTCTGTGACATGTTTTCTCAGTGGGAAATTGGTTTTAATGCTACAAAATTAGGTTCAATCCACCCATAAGCACATGAAGTAAGCAATTTTCTTACATTTCTTGATGTAAGTGTATTTTTGTAAGTTAACAGTTGAGTCGTGGCGAGTATGACAGTTTTATTCCATGCAATATTTTGTCTCCTACTTTCATTGCCTTGGCCCTATACAGTATAATGCAAAATACATTCATTTTGTCAAATTATACTGCTCAAAAATCACTCAAGGTTTTTTTTTTAACTCAAACTCGTCTATCAAAGTATTTGACATTAGACAGTTTGACAGGCTTACCTCCGTAGCTACACAAAACCACTCATTATTACCTAAACGTGCCATGCATTTTTTTTTTTTTTTGCTGCAACATCTTTGCCTATGCTGTTCCATCTGCTTCATATACACTTCATCCTGATAGATGAATATGTGAAGATCCAGCTCAGCTTTAACAGGCCACTAAGGAGAGCGAAGACTCCTGTTTGAAGAATCATTCTCTGTAGTGGTTACTCTCACGGACCAGTTGGAATCTTTATTACAGCAGTGGTGACATTGCATTGTAGTTGGTTGCTATATCTGTATCTTCAACTGGAATGTGAGTTCCTTGAAGGCAGGAAGATGTTCTATTCATTTTATTTTTGCATCCCCAGCATTTAGACTGATAAATGACAAACAGTCACCTCCAATAAATGTATACTGATTGCATGAATAATAAGTGATGCTGTTTCTCATTTTCCTCTGACACAACAATTCTACTGACAGGTTTACATAAAATCCCTTTACTATAGGAATAGTACTAAATATAAGTACCTCATGCAGTTACTGGTATTGCTGTTCCAATAATAGTATCAAATATGCATTATTCCTTTGGGCATTTGACATTTACTTTTTTTTTAAACAAAACCCATTATTGTAATAGAATGCTCTTTTTCTGGTTCACTTTAATAGTAACGTATGACATATTTCATTTCTGGGAAATGATAGTCTCGCCTTAGGTCATATTTTAAGGCATAAAGCCAGAGGCAGAGTAAAGTTCCCACCTGAAGTTCTCTAATCATCTACAAATGTGTCTCTCTCTGGGAGAGAAGGATTTAGAAGGGCCAGATTGCAGCTACCCTGGAGCCTTCACCCTCGAAGGCAAATTTTTAAAAGCCCAGTTCACCCAAAAGTGTTAAATATTCTTTTATAAACACACAAGACCTTGTGTAATCTTTTAGGAAAATGAGAAAATAGTACTCATCCAAACCCAGAAGGCTGGTGTAACAGTCTATATGCTGACATGATCTAACCTTCTAGGGCTGTACTTCAACATTTGCCCTTTGGCAATACAGGAAGAGCCAGTTGCTTTCAGATTTCAGAGCCCTTTTCCAGGCTGACTATATTAAGATGTGTCTTTTGAACATTATTTGCAAATGGAGGCTTCTTATTGGCTGTCAAGGTGCCTGACCCCTAGGACCCTATCTTAGGAAACCTCTCTTCCTCCTTAGTTTTCAAGTAATTTTCATTTCTTAGTAGTAATGAGCCAGTGCAAGGGTTTTAATGCATTTGTGAAAGAATATTGCATTTCGTGAGAGTTTGAGTCATCTGTACTTTGGCCTTATGCCACAAAATGCATTCAAGGTGTGCAGCCCTGATGAAATAAAGTACTTGTCATGCCTTATTGCTTGGATAGATGGCAAAAGAGACCCCATCTGCAGGGGACGTGCAAGGTCCTCTTAGTGATTGCCAAAGGTGCTGGATGAAAAGCCCTGTACATTTCATTCCTCTTCATCCAAAAAGGATGGGCAATGGCTGCACTGAGGAAACACCTTTTTCTCTCCACTTCTCTCCTAATAAGCCCTAAACCCTGTTCCGGTGGGACTGTTCCTTCATAAGGGCAAGAGGGAAGCTTAAGCCCCAGCTTTGTCCAGTAATTAGCCTCTCTCTCCGGAGGCAGCAAACACAGATGCCGATCCGGATGAGCTTTGGGAGGTGGAATGAAAACGAGACTGAAAACACTGACTCATTTCTTCAGAAGCCTTTTAGCAGCCTTTAAGGCAGTAAAAACTTCTGACTTCTCTTGCTACTTATTAGGTCTGAAGTGGTGGGATGGGGCCTCTCCAAGCAGTGATGAAGCAGGGAAGAAGCAAAGGTGACCAAAAACTTGGGAGTGAGTGGTTCAGAGGCCCTGCCTGCAACAGTGAAAAGCTCTGTAGTGAAGCACATCCTTGTCCTGCCACTTAACAGGCGTCGTTCAATAAATGCCATGGAAATGCACTGTTTACCAAAACCAAAACCTCTGGCAGCACTGCAGTAGGAGCCCACTAACACAATTAGCTAGCAGTTAATGATGAAGCCCCCACCAGAACTAATTAAGCCAGCAGTGCTCATAGCACAGAGGATTTGGGCCTGTTTTAAAGCATCTATTGTGACATCATTTTAAAGTCATTTCAAACTCATCCAAAACTGCTGTTCTGATAACAAATGTAGTGTAATGTTCTTCGAGTTGTTGATTTTATTTTCCCCTGTCAAAAATCTGACAAAAGTCAGTTGAAACTGTCAAGGAAAAAACATCACATGGTCTGAGGTTTTCCCCAGTTTTAAAGTATATAGAAGGAATGACAAATCTGGTATACAGATTATTCTAGCACAAAAGTGAATTAAGATAGTCTAGGAGATACACTAGCACAATGAATATATGAGGCTGCCCTTGACACAGTTCATAAATTTGAGGCCATGACAAAGAATTAACATGAGATCAATTTGGTTTTGATCTGAATTATCTGTTAAGCTTAAATACAGAAGGATCAATAGGATGGATATTTGTGTGAGTGTTTTATCTACACATAACCCATATCAAGAGACAAAAAGAATTTCTTCTTTTCCCATCCCTAGAGGATCTCTTGGTGGAAAAGCCCCTCTAGCCTTCAATATTTTGCCTCAAGTGTCAGTAGAGATTCACCTTTACTCTCTAAGATTTCATTGATTGCTCAATTGATTTGTGGTCTGATTACTTTGGTTGATTTATTTATTTTCTTGCATCTCTCCAGTACTGGGGATGGTACTGTGATGTACACCGCAAAGGATGCAGGTAAATGATCTCACCTAAGGTCAGACCCAAATGCTTCCTTCCCAATGGTAGAGGGCCCTAATTACCCCCTAGGATTCTTCTCTCGTCCTTCTAAAGTAGTGCCTTTCAAATTGCAGGCCACTTTCCATTCATTCATCACAAAAAACACTTGTGAAATAGAAAAATTCATTACACAAAGAAGGGGTAAAAATAGTTTCAAAACAGTTTTAATTTCTGTATGGGTATGATGCCTGTATTGTATTGTCATGTAGAATATGTTTCTTATTGTGAATCATGGTTTAAAACCTTGAAAATCACTGCTTTATATTAATCATACTCTGATTTTTATTTGGACATCTGGCCTGCCAGAATAAAGACTATACTTCCGAGCCTCAGTTGCAGCCAGTTGTGGTCCTGTGGCCTGGAACCGATGAATTACATGTAACAGAAATGATGTGGAGAATCTCTGAGGGCCAGCCTTACTCTACGTTTTTCTGTTGTCTTCTATGCTGCTGCTTGATGTGCTACGTTTGACCAGGCAGGTGAGGCTAGCAACTAGAGATAGCAGAGCAGCAAACAGAAGGGACCTGAGTCCCAGGATGGCCTCCTGGAGCAAAGCTGTCTGCCTACCCTGGACCTTCCACCTCCATACTATTAGGTGGGAGACAAATAAACTTGTCTTATTTAAGCCACTGTTATACTGGGTCTCCAATACAAGCAGGCAATCTTCTGGAACTAGTACATCCAATTTTTAATGAAAGAAGTGAAAGAAGAAAAAATAAATTCAACAGTTATTGCCTGAGCCTCTATCATGGACGAGTCCCCTGCTAGGCTGCTGTGGGAAATACAGAAGAACGTTGGCACTGAAGGAAATTGTAATCTCATTGATAAGCTGTATATCTGAAATAATCAATATGGTAAAGGAGTGTAGGGCGAATTGTCAACACGAATGGAAATAAAAAATAAAGCTCTACAGAGTCAGAAGAGATAGGTAGAAAAGTAGAAAATGAGTGGATGCATGCATGGACTTGAGAAAAGGGGAAAAGAGAGGGTAATAGAGTAGCAGGAACGTTCCGAAGAGGTTTTCAACTACTCCAAAGAACTGGAATGAAACTAAAGACCCCCAAATAGAAGTGATATGTCCCTTTATCCCAGGTCTCCCCAGACCACCCCTCTACAGCATTCAACCAAGGCTATCAGCAGAGGTCCGTGCTATGGCCAAGTGGCCCATCAACAGACTTGCTCCTTATCTAGACACAGACTCACTCCCATTTGTCAAAAGCCCTTGTTACCCCTTGTTACCATCATGACAGACCAACAAGGCTCCCTTGTTTGTACCTCATGCAGGGACGGGATGTTATTCTTGTGGAAAGTTATTCTGGATTTGGTGAGAATGGCTTCCCTAGGGGGTCCCAACCATCCCACCCAGACATACCTCCACTTTAGGAGGCATTGGTGTCGTTCTGCCTTATTCTACAAGATTTCGATGAGGTTCCTAATATTGCTTTAGGTAATTTGAGCTGCCAGCCACGTGAGTATTCTGGAATTCTGTTTTCTGCATACCAACTCAAAGCCATTTAACATTCTGGCTTCTCAACTTGGAAGATGCATGACTTGGAGATGCCTCACTGGCAAAGCTGGGGCATGTGAAAAGGAAAAGTGTTATTTCAGCAGACTTGCCACAGAGGTATGTGTTAATTAAGTTAATTGTACCATCAGCGATGCAGACGGTGACGGTAACTGCTCCCCATAATGGGGCTGGGTTATTGCCATCATTTATTAGACGTGCTGGTTTTCTTAAACGCAGTCACTTTTCCTTTTTCTTTAAGTGCACACACACACACACTCACACACACACACACACACACACACACAATTTATAGTTTACCAACCACTTCCACATGAATTCAACTACATTATTTGATCCTGATACCTACTCTGTGATGGAGAGGTTATTTTCTCCACTGAGCAAATGAGGAAACTGAAGCTCAGAGCTGTCTAGTGAGAGTGAACTGCCCAAGGTCACTCAACTTCTTAGTCAAGGAGCCAAGCTCTAAGTCCAGTGTCCCTTCCCATATGCCACAGTGTTTATCGAAGATAACACTTCATGATGCTCTGAAGGTCAAAACCCATATTTTTATATTCTACATTCCCCAGTACATTCAGTTGATGTGTTAAATACTAATATAGCTTTGAAAATGATTGGTGAATTGTCTAATTGCTCCCTTCGTGAAATACTAAGGTAGTAACCTCATGAGAATTGATCAAGACCACACGCAATCTGGACAAATAGAAATTGGATAATTTGGATTGTTACCCCAGACCCCTTCTCCTACATGCCTCTCCAAAAATATTAGAAGACAGTTGGCTTAACCTGAGTCATTGCCACTGTAACTACTGTGAAGACTAAGAAATGGTTAAGAATGTCAAGTCAGTGCAACCTTTCAGTGAACTAACTGGGATTTCTGTTAAATGCATCCAATTCTGATGCATCTGAGTGTGCAGATTGTTCATCAGAGGCTTCAGGATAGCTTCCTATCCTACCAGAATGATTCCCTGCTTTGTTGGCTGAGGAGCCATCTTTAAGGCTTTGATATACTTAGTGTCCTCTGTCAAACACCAACATCCTTGGGAGAGTTAACTTAGAAGTGTTTTCAGTCAATTTCATTTTAGTGTGACTGAGTTTGCAGCCACTTGGTTGGAAGGAGAAGGGGCTGCAGCACCAAATTATACCATGTTCTGGAGCATATGAGCATCAAGCTCCCAAAAAGAGACTCATTTCTGGAAACTGGTGGTCAGCTTGGAGTTGGTTTGTAACAGCACCCAAATGCTTGAGTGTAATGCTTCTAAAAAAGGTATGATAAATTCCCACTTTTACCTCATGCTCAAGTAAGTTGTAGGAGTAGAGATGGAAAGATTTCTTTGCCACATAGCTGAGACTCACTGTGTGTCATCTTCTACAGGCTTCTTGGAGGAGTCTTCTTAAATAGTTGAACAGAAGAAATCTGAATTCATTGACAAATATATCAACTCACCATGAGTTGCAAAGTGTTCAGAGAAGCTGATTAGTGTCTGAATTCACTATTCCTTGTTAGCATAAACACTTATTAGCAAAACTTAATGAGTTGTAGAAAACACACCTTTGGACTGTGCAGAAAAGAGGTAACGTGGCAGGCCTGGAACCAGTATCCTGAGAAAGGCCTTCTTACAAGGTTGGCCCTTGGCTGGAATCGGGGAACTTGGATTTTAGGAGGGTTCCCAGCATTTCCTGACAGGAATGACTCATCATGCCTAAACAGTTTGTGAAAACAATATGCTTTATCCTAAAGACTCACTTTCCTTCTAGGAGTCTAGAATTTTGGATCATGCTGGGAAGAGTGTGACTATATGACCAGCCCCCAGTAGAAACCTTGGTCACCAAGTCTCTAGTGAGCTTCCCTGGTAGACAGCACTTCACATGTTGCCACAACCCTTTGCTGGGGGAGCTAAACGGGTCCTGTGTGTCTCCTCTGTGAGAGGACTCTGAAGCTTGTGCCTGGTTTCCTTGGACTTTGCCCCATGTGCCTTTTCCCATTCTGATCTTGCTTTGTCTCCCATCACTGTCATAAATTATGGCCATTAGTACAACTAGATACTGAATCTCATGCATCTTTTTAGAGAATCATCGAACCTGGGGGTGGTATGGGGGACCTCCAATACAGAAATATTCTACATGTAATTCATGAAATGAATAGACAGCAGTGTAAGATTATGAAGGATTAGGTTGGATCCATCAAGGAAGGAATGGTTTCATGAGCATGAGACAGGCCCCATGTTTACAAGGGGCCTGAGTTTGGCTTAATGCTCTGCTGTCACTATTTTGTAATTCTTCATAATTTATGAACAAGGGATCCTGCATCTTCATTTTGCATTGGCCCCCCACAAATTATACAACTGGACCTTGATCAGCATGGTAGTTAAGAGAGAAAAGGATGGAATATCTTGTCACCCCCAAATGCTCACCCTCTCACCCCTGGCAGTTTTTCACTCAGTTTTCCACAGGGCCTCAACGTCTACCAGTTAGAGATGCACTTTGTGGAGGAGAACGTACAGGAATGTTAAATGGCTGTTAGTTATTCACAACTCAGGGAGAACTTGTTGACTCATCCACTCACTGCAGATTTGCCTCCTTAACCCTTAGCTAAGTTCAAAGTCCTGGGTCAGCATTTCCCAAAGCGTGTTCTTCAGACTACTGATTCCCATGAAATGCACTGGGGGAGAAAAGTTTTGTTGTCAAATAAGTTTGGGATGCTCTATCCCCTCTTGGAGTTTAGGATATACATTAGCATATTAAAAACCTCTGAAAAGTCTTGCGCTGAAATGAGCTGTTTACCTTTGCATTCGCTTCCTAGAGATGACATAACAAAGTGCCACATTTTGGGTGGATTAAACGACAGAAATTTATTGTTTCACAGTTCTGTAGACTGGATGGCCAAGATCAAGTGGTCAGCAGAGTTGGTTCCTTCTGAGAGCTGCAAAGGAGAATCTATTCCATGCCTCTCTCCAACGTCTAACGGTCCGGATGCAGGCACTCTTTGGCATTCTTTGGCTTGAAGATACATCACTCCAATCTCTGCCTTCATGTTCACACTATTCCCATGTGTGTTTGTCTCTGTGTCCAAAATTTTCTCTTTGTATAAGGACACTAATCATGCTGAATTAGCGCCCATCCTAATGACCTCATCTTAATTTGATTACCTCTGTAAAGACCCTATTGTCAAATAAGGTCACATTCTGAGGTACCAGGGGTTATGACTTCAACATAAATTTGGGGTTGAGGGGACACAATCCAACTCATAACAAACTTTATCATTATTTCCCCAACATATTTAACTACTTGAGGGCAGAATTCCTGTTAACATCCCATGGAACCGGTGTTTCCCAGCACAGATTGAGAGATGAAGAGTGGAAAGCTTGTGTGGCTGCCTGGCTACAGCACAGAGCGCCCAGAGGTGAAGAGGAGGATGTGGAGAAGGGCAGACTGGCAGGAGGTCTGGCTGTTGAAGTGGATAGGGGCCAGAAACTTCTCTGGATTCTGCCCTCTGGGTAAAGCAGATGTATCAGAGGTTCATCTAGAGTTTCTCAGGGATTTCTAACCAGGAAAGTGACAGTATTAAACATGGCAGTGGAGATTGGAAAGGGAAGAGGCTGGAGGCAGGGAGACTGAATAATACAGCCTGAAGGGTGTGATGAACTAGAAGCCTAAACCAAGGCAGCTGCAGTGGGGAGGGAGAAGGGCTCCACTGAAAAGGTAGTAAAATATAAACGATATACTCACACATTCATATTCATACATATATTTTCATATTCAGAAATATATTTGAACATATATATTACATATATTATATTACAATATACATATATTACATACATATGAATATATATTATTTTATATATAGTATCTTTATAAAAAGATTTCAGAGGAGATGTCTTTGCCCTTTGAGCCTTTGCTTTGCCTGGCTGGTGGCGCTCAGGTGAACAGCTCTCAGAGGGCTGGTCTGGGAGAGGTGTCAGGCTGGGAGGATCCTGTTTTGTCCCTCTCAGTGTGCCTGTACCATGAATTCTGAAAGGCAGATGGGGTAACAGGGTCCTGTGTGATCTGCCCCAGCCTCACCTTGCACCCCTCCCCCTCACTTTCCTAAGCTCCAACTGCATTGACCTTCTTTCTGTTCCACTTCAGAGCTTTACAACTTACTGGTCCCTTAGCCTGGCTCTTGAGGTGGCCCTTCTTTTGTTTGGCTGAACATCATGGCTTCTAAGACCCTTCCTCTGGGAAGCCTTCTCTGCTATCCCCTGGCATTCTCTCATCAGACTTGCAGTCCCTTGTTCAACATGTCTTTTTCCTCTAGACTCCAAGCTCTGTGAGGGCAAAAGCATGTCTCCCATATTCTTGTATCCCCAGCACCCAGCAAGGGCCTGGCTCAAGTAGGCACTCTAAATATAAGATGGGTGAATGAATGATTTACTATACACAGAGAATTTGAAACAATGTAATAATGGAAATAATAAAAACAGTTGAGGGACTAGATGGTGTGATAGTTTTGAAGTGAGTTTAGAGCCCACCCTTACCAAATGACTTTTACATTTGAAGCCAAAGTCAAATCTTAAAGAGTTTCTATTAATTTAATCTTATCGAAAGAAACTTCCTCTTTCTTAGAAAAATAAAAGGTATCAAGATTTATTTTAACAGCTTCATAGACTTCAAATTATTTTTATAAAGAAAAGAACAGAACCCTTTGTATAAATACATGTGAGTAGAAATGGCCAGAAACATGTGGATTGCATTTCCCTTAAACTCTCTCGGGTTTGCAAATCAGAAAGAGTGGTTTGGAATAAAATGCATTTTCTATTTTCCTGAAGTCAGTATATTTGGGAAACAGTGATGTTTGAGATGTTCAAGAAACTGAAAATATGTGTGGGTACTTGTTTAAGTACTGTTATTTCCAGAAGTACCTAAAGTGGCTGATAAGAAAGGGGAAGTGGGCATTTAGCATCTGAAAAGAACCAATTCAAAAAAAATTTCTTTTTCTGTGTAGCTTTCACACAAGAGAAATCTCCCTCTGCGTCATCCGCGCTTGACCACAATCAATATTTTGAGGGGATGAAGGCAGGAGGAGAGAGTTTACCCAGGCTTTTGTATGCGACTGAGCTGTGGAAACAGGATGAAGATTTTGCTAAATCTGTCCATTAAGTGCCTCTAAGTGCTTTTAAAACATGTCCTAGAGCAGAATGGAGGGCTCAAGAAAGGGAAACTGGGAATTAAGGCTAAATTATAACATTTAAGTGTCTTGAGAGTGGAAATGTCAGGAAAAATAGCAGGAGTGACGAGCAGATAAAACTTCAGATGCTCCACTTAAATCTTCTTTTGTTGAGCAGCCCTAAAAGCTGAAGAGTTGTTTTGGTTCTAAAATGGTCAAATTATATAATTTTTGTGGAGTGAGAGTTTATTTTTCTTGATTTCTATCACTATTGGTCTGTATAGTTTTCTCCTGGATGTGCTAGACAAGAATTGAATGAAAATATACCAACCTAAATGCTTAATATGATTATCAGACATTTTAATAATCTACCACCTCAATAGAAATTTACTTTCTAATTTAGATTTCTGGAGGAACGCTTTCAACATAAAATCAAGAAGCTCAATTACATATAGAAAAACAAATTAATGGAAGGGAGAAAAAAGTAAAAAAAAAGGAAAGAATTTTTGACATAGAGTATTGGTAATTTTGCATATGGATTAAATAATGTGTAGGTAATATTAACCTATTGATATTTAGAGATGACAATTGAGAGTCACCCACTTTTAGATTTGAAACTGTTACAGCAAATCCATTTGCGTCTGAAAGGTGGACTGCTAGAGCCCTCTAGCTGTTAGAAATAATTCTGTCTTTCTGGGTGTAGGTAAATAACCTAACTGCAGAGGCAGTAAATAATTCACCAAGAAGCCTACTGGAAAACAAGTAAAAGCATCTGGCATGTCCTCCATTATTGTCTTACCATTTGGGTTGGTAGTAATGTCCACACTGCTGTAAGCATCCATGGACATCCATTCTAGCCTGTCATACCCCTGAACTTCTTAACAGGTCAATTATAAAGACACCGCCCCCGCCCTTTCCCCTATTGTCTTGATTGGTTTGAACTAGATAGTCTCCAAAACCCAGAGGTACAGTGAGCCCTATCAAGATGGATGTTTCCAGTTCCATTTTCATAAAAGGAGGGTCTAACCTAGGGACCTAAGGATACTCTGGACCTTGGAATGAATCAGGGGGTACATACTCATGGCCCATGAATCCATGTGTTTTGTTTGGTTTGCACAGGACTTTTAAAAACTTAAAAAAAAACAGGTGTCTTTTATAAATTGTGAAATTTCAGATGGAAATTCGTATTACCAGCTTTTCTTCAAAAATCACAAGATCTGATAGCTCTGGATCTGAGTACCCATATAGTACCAACAGGCAAAAGCTAGGTAGTGGTAACCTCCTTTATATGGACTACACATGTTCAGAGCTCCGCAATTCCCACCGCTTTCTATTGGATAGTGTAAACCCAGCATGCTGAATGTAATTTCATTACCTGCTTGGAGGCTGTAAGTAACTAAGTCTGTAACTCCTATGGTCTAAACCTTGAATAGTTATACTCTGCCCCTCCTAGTAATAATAATAACAACAAAATAATGCTATTAATAATAAAGCAAGCTTCTGGTAATTGAACTCTTACTATGAGTCAGGCACAGTGGGAGGTCCTTTATGTGTACTATCTCAAATTTTCATATCAAACATCTTAAGACAATTATATTTATTTACAAATAAGGAATATGAGACTCATGTTCAGATAAAGTAACTCAGTCAATATATAATGAGGGCTACTCTGAGCCAGGCATTGTGCTAAATGCTGGGGATGCCGTGTTGAGCAAGAAAACCATAGTCCCTGCCCTCGTGGAGCATCTAGTCAAATTACAAGCATGATCTCAACCTGAAAGTGTAGATCGCTATGTTGGGATAAAACAGGGGGGATTTAACGTGGTCTGTATCAGTGTTCTCACATTTTTATAACAGTGTCACCTGGAGGGCTTGCAGGTTCCTGCTGCATTCCTGTCCCTTCCTCTCAATCTTCTGATTTAATAGACCAGAGTGGAAGCCAGGTATCTGCCCTTCCTTTTAAATTGTGGTAAAGTACAGATAACGAAATATTTACCTTTTTAATATTTAACATTTTCAAGTTATTTTTAACAGTTTAATAGCATTAATACATTCACATTGTTGTGCAACCATTAGCACTATCTTCAGAACCTTTTTCATCTTCCCAATCTGAAACTCCATATAATAACTCTCCATTCTCCTCTCTCCCCAGCAGCATAATGTCTACAAGTTTTATCCATGTGGTAGCATGTATCAGAATTTCCTTCCTTTTTGAGGCTGAATAATATTCTATTGTGTATATATATATATATATATATGTATGTATATATACACACACAATATATTTTCTATTGTGTGTGCATATATACAATATATAATATTTTATTTATCAATTCATCTGTTAACGGACACCTGTGTTGCTTCCACCTTTTGGCTATCACACATAATGCTGCTATGAACATGGCTGTACAAGTATCTGTTTGATACTTGTAGGAATCTGCACTTTCATTAATAACCCAGATGAATCTGATACAGGTGGGTCGTGAGCCGGACTTTGATAAATGCTGCTCTAGGAGTTAGGGAAAGCCTCCCTGAGAAACTGACATTCAAACGGAGTCTCAGAGCATGAGTAAGAGTTGATCAAGTCAAAGGGAGGCAACAACAGTGACCCACACGCTTGGAAGTGGGGCTCTGACATTCACTTGAAATATACTGAGATTCTGGAATTGACACAAGAACATTCATCAGCCATGAGGACTGTAAATTGGTGTCATAACTTAGTTTAGTACCTAAAACAAGAGTATTCGTCAATCATTCCTTTAACAAATATGTGTTAAGTGCCTTCTGTATGCCAGGCATCTTGCTAGGTACAAGAAATATCATGTGCTCTTTTATCCATTTACTAAGAATGAGCCAGGCACCATGTTAGGTGCTGGAAAGTTACAGAAAACTGTTGCTACATATAATTTTGATAATTGTTTCACAAAATCCACATATATCGCTTATCATTCTTAATAATTTCCCTCCATGCTGATCCCAGGGAGCGTCAAAGGATTATTTAATACTTAAATGCCTCTCTGTAGGCACCTGAGCTGATGACATTAATTTTTTTTTTCCTTAGGCATAAGGGAATTATCACTGGTGATAATTTCTGTGTTTTGGGGGCATTCTTTATTTCAATCATTAATCCATTCCTTCATTACTGATGAAATATTGGCATTGATTTCTTGGTTTACTCATTTGATAATGACTCTTCTCACATTTACCAGAGTTCATCAAAGCTACATGAGATGATCTTGACACATTGACTATAAAGCTTTTGTTCTTTGAGAGGGAAAACAGAGGAAGATTTTCATGGCTAAATTACTTTGAAAAGATCTGATGTTATGAAAAAATGCCTAGTGGGACATGATTTTTTAGATGCTTGAGTCAGAGATAAAGGTTTTAGGCTGAGGGAGACTCAACGAAATACAGGAGAATGCTTTTCTGAATACTTAAATCATTTAACTTGGATGATATTTATTACAGTATACCTTGTATTATAGGTTACTGTGTGTATTTTTTATTTTACTTCATCGGGTTGCAAGTTTCTTGAAGGTAGGAACTATTTCTTGATCATCTTTGAATACCTCTCAACAATAGCAGTGAGTAACTCACAGTATTGAAAATCTCACAGTGTATTATGTGCTGGATACTTCCTTAATAAAATGAGAGCCAACAAAAGTTCAGTGAATGAAGAAATAAATGAATATAATTCACAGAAAAGCAATTTTGAAAGAAGCAAAAATGGGTTACTAGTTGCTTAAAATTAACACATTTATGTGTTAGAGAAGGTAGGCAGCAAAACAATTATGAAAATTAAAATGTTGCAAATAAAACTTCTGTTTTGATTTTTTAAAGAAAAGCAAGACTTTTAGAAGCTTGTGGTTTATCCTTCAAAAAGTGCCCTTCTCAGAAGTGGGAATACTCCTGTCTGGAAGGACAAATCAGACCAAACGCTAGAGTTGGAGAAGTTCAGGACCCCATTCTGCCTGGCATAAAGGGACTGTTCAGAGTGAGTTACAGAATATGACAGCACAGACAGACATATTTTGTAGTCTGTGCATCGAGGAGTCCAGGGGCTCAGACTGACACATGATCAGTTCTTTAGCCAGGGAAAGGGTAAGCAGAGAGAAAGGGATGGAGGACAAGTTGTGCAGAGGGAAAGGAAAGAGGAAATTTTAACTTGAAGTTTGAAAGGCTCTTTCCCGCCTATTCCAGGGAGAGAGAAAGAGAATGAAATAAAGCAGTCATATACAATAGAATATTATTCAGCCTTTAAAAAGCGGGGGAGTCCTGAAATTTGCAATCAAGTGGATGGACCCAGAAGACATTATGCTAAATGAAGTAAGCCAAGTGCAGAAAGACAAAAACTGCATGATCTCACTTACATGTAGAATCTAAAAAAGTCGAATTCACAGAATCAGAGAGTTAAATGGTGTTTACCAGGGACTGGAGGGTGGGGGAAATGGGGAGATGTTGGTCAAATGGAACAGTTTCAGTTATGCAGGATGCATAAGTTCTGGAGATCTAATGTACATCTTGGTGACTATATCGTTAATAATACTATATTGTATACATGAAATTTGATAAGAGTAGATCTTAAGTGTTTTTACTACACAAAGAAAAATTATAGCTAATAAATCAGTCAGCAAAACAAAGATGGAGCCTCGCCAGATTGTTTTAAGTGACTTTGAAATATCTTCTTCTGAAAGAATTGTTTCTAAAAAATATTTTCATATTTGGACATTTTCAGGGGAAAAATTACTGCAATCAAAGTTGTTTATGTTGAAGTTCACATAGGCCTGCTTATCTACCATCCACTATTTCAGAGCGTTAATCGTATCCCAGTTACTGCTTCACTGGTTTTAATGAGAGTTCAAGAAAAATCTTGAATCTGTTTATTTCTATAGATTCTTGGTAACTGAATTCCTAAGCACTTTATAGGACTGCTGATGATTCCTGGGTTTGTTTGGTTTTTTTAACCCCTATTTAACCAGAATACTTACTTTTAGGTAAAGTTCATTTGAGACCAAATTCTATGTGAACTAGGGGAGGCTGAATTAGCCCACTGCGGGAAGAATCTAAGTCAATCGTGAAGACTTGGAAAGATAGAGGGAAGAGTTTGCAGATCGCTCCAGTTCTCTCCAAGTGCAAAAACGCAAAGGTCATTCTGGCTGACATACTGTAACTTAAACCACACTATTTCCAGAGAGTATAACGCTTATGCATTTTTAAATCCTGTCTTCTCATGGGGATGACTTAGGGAGTCTGGGCAGAAGGGGTTCTCAGTGTATGTCAGCAAATCAAAATCAAGTGTGTAGGCTTCCTTTCAGCTTGTTCTGGGCCGTATCTTACAGAACTGGTAGTAAAGTCGGAACACCACCATCTGACACCATCTCATATATCATTCCTGATAACTTCACTGGCTCTGTTAAAAAGAGTGAATTTTTGGGGGGGGAAACTTGGCAATTATCAACATAGGAAAATGACCGTGTGGCGCAATTACTTACAGTAATATCTGGTGTCTAAAAGGACACAATCTGAGGTACAACCTTAGTCTCCAGAACACTGAGCTCTGGAGAAAATCTACACTAGGGCAGGCATCTAGTCCTTTCAGTCATCTCCCAATACCTGACACATTGGGGAAGCTTCATAAATGTTTGTGGAAGGCAGTGGAATGCATACAATGATACTCTGCAGATAATTGTAGAGCATGTAATTAGGAAGAGCTTTCTAATTCATAAAGCGAGCAGTTGCCCATGTGAAGTGATTACCCAAGACAACAACTGTTAATTGCTCAGCCCTTTGGATTAACTCGGCGTTGCCAACAATAGACTGTTTTTACTAGGTTGAACCATATGAAATTGCCAACACTTGACCATTTTTTGATCCCCCAAGTGGGGGATCAATAGGGTTCAATATATTCTAACTAACACAGTAGTAGTATTAGTAGTCAGTTGAATCATATGAGATTGCTATTTTTGTAGATCAAACACTGTTGATTACCAACAACCTCAAACAGTTCAACCATAGTAATAAGTATATAATAATTTGTTATTAAATAGCAATAACAGCTCCTATTACCTACTCTCTACCAGATCCACACATTTTGCTAAGTAGTTTATAGACATTATTTCATTTAATCTTATGAGTTAGGTTCTAATATTATCCCTCAAATTATGCAAATACTCCAGGAAATAGTAAGACACTAAGCTGTTAGTCACTTTCACCTCCTGAGACTAGCTTATCATTGGCCCTAGTGGCATGTTTTTAGGGACATAAGGATTGAAAGTTGAAGGCACAAACTTATAGGGAAACAACTTCAGTGAGGTGGGGACTTGGGGCCAGGTTCTAATTCCAGGTGGTGTTTTGTGGCACGAACTTGAATTGCATCCATGGTTCCCAATTGGTCTTGAGGTCACAGCTATGACCTGGGAAAGGTAGTGTGTCCACTAGTGGGAGAAAAGACACACATGCACACACACGCACACGCACACACACACGCAAATAGAGAAGAGCTCTACAGATTGTGCACTGAAAGCTACTAGGGGGACTGTATGTCTCCGTGTGCCCAGGAAAGTACTGATTGCTGCCTGCTCTCCCTGTGTAATTATTGAAAGTCTCCCAAATCACCCTCAACAGCAGACCTAGAAGTAGGGGAATGAGGCGAGTGAGATATTTGCCTAGGGTGCGAAATTTAAGGGATGCCAAACAACTCAGCAATCAAGATATATCGTATTTTACAGAAATTTTAAAAAAAAATCTTAAAAATGCAAAAAATCCATGACTAACAAAGACCCAAAATTTAAATAAAAGAAGGATCAGTATTACCGATTTTTCCTCTCGCCTCAGGCTCCCACGTGGCTCCACGTGGCACTGCTCAAAAGTATCCGAGTTTGAACAATAAATTATATGGTTTCCTAATTTAGAGTACTTCGTAAAATAGTGGCTAATGCTTACACAGTGATTCCACAATGCCAAGTACTCTTCTAAGTGTTCTACATATATTAACTATAAGGCAAATACTGTTATTACCCCCATTTACAGCTGAGGACACAGGCTTGGAAAGCTTAAATAGTCTGTGTAAAGTCGTACAACTAGGAAGCAAAGGAGTCGAGTTTAGAATCCAGGCAATTTCGTCTCCAAAGTTCATAACCATGACTCTAGACATGGCTCCGAGAAAGCGCTTAACACATGTCTCTACTCTGAATGTTATTATAAGTGATAGAGAAGGAGAGGACTGTCCGGGAAAGGGAGGTTGGAGGACAAGGAAACATTTTACCTACTTCTCAATCTGGACTCAGTACAGCCTGGAATACAGCTGTTTGCCAGCTGTAATTTAACCTTTCTGAGTCTCTGCTTCCTGTCAAATGAAAAGATTGGACTGACTGAGTGCTAAGGTCTCTTTCATCTCCAAATAATAGCCTTTTATTCTATGAATCCTCATTACTATAGAGCATTTCTCTGGCATGCTCCAGTCTTCCAAAGTACTTTTTTTTCCCATCCATTTTCAGTTTCCTCTGTGTTCACCCCAGTCCTCCCTCCATATGGTTTTTCCTTGGTGATCTAATCCATTCTCACGGTGTCAACTCTCACCTCTCTGTGGCTGACTCCCAAATCCTTATCTTAGCTCCATACTCTCTCCTGACCACATTTCCAGCTGTTGGCTGGACTCTTCTCCTAAGTCTCACACCGGAAACTTTAAGTCATCATGTCCAGGATCAAATTCATCACCTCCCACCATCCTCTCCTTACCCAGGCTCAGCTCTCCCCTTGTCTCTTGCATCCTCCACTCAGGCAGCTGCTGGGACCTGATGGTTTTGCCTCTGCCATGTCTCCTTTATTGCTCCCCTTCTTTTCATTCCAACTGCCATCACCCCAGTCAGCCCCTCACTGCCTTCTTCCTGAATGTCTCCCTCCAGTCTCTCCAATTTTCATGACAATAAGAACAGTACCAGGTACTTCCTAGACTCTAATAGGATCCTGGCCCTCCCACCCAAGAACACAGTGGCCTCCCAGTGTCTGCAGAGGAAAGTCCAAACTCTGTTTTTGTCATTTAAGACCCGCCCTGCCATAGTTTGGCTCCAATCTGCTTTCCCAGGCTTATCTTCTACTTCGCTACTCTTTATGTTTTATATGCCATGTATACTGGATAATGTCCTTATGTAATTTTTGCCTTTTTGCATGGATTCCCTTTGCTTAATGTTCTTCTCTCCCCTCAGGATTCAACTCAAATGCCCCCTCCTTCATGAAGTCTTCTCAAATTCCCCAGGGCAGAGACAGTCTTTCCGCCTTGTAAATATTTATAGCACTGTATCTGTAGATCTCTCCAGATATTTATCTCCTTCTACATTACCTTATAGTTCTATACATTTACTTTTTATCCCACCCTATTAGAGAGAGGCCTCTTAGCTGCAAGGGTCATGGCTTTCATCTCCCTCACCTGCATGTCCTCCGGGGTGCCTGTCACATCATCCCACAGGAGGTGCTTGATAAAAATGCAAGTACTAAATCACCTTGATGTAATTTTTAAATTACGTGTCTGCAAAATAAAGTAACTGACCTATACTTCTGAGTGAGTGAAAAGGACAGAATCCAGATTATCCCTCTCTCTCCCAGAGGGGAGTCATCCTGTCTGAAGAGTATTCCTCTCTTGCTGGCAATACTCCTTCAGGGACAAGCTTGCCTGCCCTGCAGCCTATATCCTGTAACCCTTTCAACAGCTTGAGAGCATCTCATACCTAGTGAGGAGTCTGAAATCTTCTCAGTCTGAAATGCTCCCAGGATTCTTGGGTGGCAGCTCCCTGACTTTTCTTTCCAGGTGTGCTGAACTCAGGTGTTCCTCGCAAGGGTCATGACTCAGCTATTTCCAAATCCAGACCTATCCCTGTGTGTTTGTATTGGGGGTGGTATATTCAGAGAGGGCAGAGAAAGATTTTGAGATAGACTGCTCTTATGATTATTAACTGAAAACACTGAGGACGTTTAAAAATGGCTAAAGATAACTTTCCACACTACATTTATATTTGGGCTTAAGGTCAAACACAAGAAATGAGTAAAGAAGAGCTAATGATCACAAAAGATCATTCGTTCTTAACCTAACAGTTAAGAGACAACATTTTCTTTTAAAAAATGCATTTCCTGTTCGAGTTTGCCCTTGAACTAACAACTGATTATGGAATTTTAATTTAATATTACGGCATATGTTGTCTTTCTGAATTTAAAAATCCATGACTTGACTCCAAAATGTTTTCAAGTTCTGCAGAAGAACATTCTCACCAAAATAAGGTCACCAGTGGTAGTATTTATAATAAATTTACAATTTCTGAAAAAATGGAATCAATATATACAATTAATCTTGCAAATAAACGTCAAAATGATATACTTCCCACCGTATAAATGAACCCTGTTTCACACATAAATGTGCTCTGTGGCAATGGTTCAAAAGGCTTTTTCTTCAACAGTAAGCAGATTGAATGAAATAAAAAGATGATGTGCCAGAACTTAAAGGTACAAATGGTACAAATTTCAAGTTATTGATTGCTGACTGGGCTTACAGACATCAAACAATACTTTTTCAGGCAGTTACAATAGTCCACTTCAATGGAAACATGATCTATTACAGGAAAGTTGAAAATGTGAGGACTATTTGACTGGTATGGTCATTTTAAATTATTAAGGTTTGGGGGTTTGTTTTGTTTCTAGGTTATAGAAAAAACAATGCAAACTAAGAGGAATCTCATTAACGTGAAACCTTTCTTACCAAGCACCTTTATGATAGTTTGAAAAGTTCCAAGATATTCAGCTAGACTATAAACTCACTTTATGTTAGAAGAAGTGCACAGTTGGGCAGAAGCCATAGGCAGTGACATCTTTTTTTTTTTTTTTTTTTGTATGCGGGCCTCCTCACCCTTGTGGCCTCCCCGTCCCGGAGCACAGGCTCCGGACGCGCAGGCTCAGCGGCCATGGCTCACGGGCCCAGCCGCTCCGCGGCATGTGGGATCTTCTCGGACCGGGGCACGAACCCGCGCCCCCCGCATAGGCAGGCGGACCCTCAACCACTGCGCCACCAGGGAAGCCCGGCAGTGACATCTTTTAATGGAAACCCTAGCAGGCCAAGGCAATCACTCTTGAAGGACCCAGGCTTCAAAGGTACCAGGCCATGGAGTAAGCTGATGTTTACTGCAGTGAATGAGGGGAGGCATTGACATGAGAAAGTTCTCTTCCCTTGGAATTTGGCTAAGGAGGCTTTGTGCCATTTCTGGTGCAAACCTGGTCAAAGAAAAATGGACTGTACATCTCTTACATATCAGACATTATGGGGACACTTTGGGGAATATTTTTAAAAATTCCCTGCCTTTAGAAAATTCACAGCTTTTAGGGGAACACAGAAAAGCATGAGAATGGTATAACCAAGTGTTACAGGAACAAAGAGGAAGAGGTGATGAATTTTGCTGGAGATGAAGGAAACAAGCAGGAATCAGGGAAGTGGGGAGAGAGGGATGTCAGTAGAGGTTTCCCAGGGAAGGTGACATCTGACCTGCAGAATTAGAGGGAGTGTGATAACTTAGATGGAGAACAGCATTTTAGGCAGAGGAAACAGTAACAGGAGGGAGGAGGAGATCAATCCAACATCTCTCTACTAGTCACTGGCCAAGTTTCCATGGCCAGCCCAAGGGGGAGGATTGAAGCAATTATTGAGAAAACTGTCTCAATCTTTCCTTTTCTCCTGGCTGTGGAAATTTGGCCATTGCTGCATTTTTGTAAGAGAAAAAGTCTTGATTCCAGAGACCACACAATATTAAGTGATGGAAAAATTATTTTATAGACCCAACAGAAAAACCAGAACACCTGAATTCAACTGGGGAAAAGTAGACTTTACAAGAAAGGGAAACGAAAACCTATCTTCTCTGTCTCTTCCACTTTTTCCTCCTCTTTTTTTGGGGGGGTGGGTGGGAGTGGGGGTGGGGAAGAGGGGTTTCACCTCAGAGAGCAAATCTCCTGAGCAAAAATCATGTATTTATATGCAATCGATGTCTTGTGAAAGCTTCATAAGTAGTTGTAGTAGGATGATGGTAATCACTCCAATAATTATTCAAGAATTTACTAACATCAAAATCAAACTAAAGTAGAACTCCAGGAATTGACTTCCATGCCCTCTGCTCCATTATTCCATCTTCCCAAATGTCTGGGTAGCTTGTTAGCGTTCAACACATCCTTTGAAGATTAAATAGCAGTATATTTTTGCCTTGCAAGGAAAGAGGTTATGAATTTATGTGAAAACAAGTCTTTGGTAGAAACGTCTATAGAAATCTGAAGAGGGAAGAAATTCTGGCTTAAAGTCCGCAAAATACACCACAAATGAACAGAAACTAAATGGACTTCAGTTTGAGTTTTAGCACCACCATTATTAACTGTGCAACTTTGGACATGTTTCTTAACCTCTCTAGACCTCAGTTTTAAAATTGGAATAATGGCAGTACCTATAGGGTAGAGTTATTTTGGGTATTAAAAGGGACAACCCATGAAAAAAATGTCTTACATAGTGCCTGGTACACAGTATTATCTTGAAATCAACAGAGCAGTGAAATTACAGAATATTGCTCAAGAACTGACTGGTACTAACCAAGAAGCAGACATTATATCAAGATTCTAATCTGGTACCATCTATCTTATCTGTTGGTCCCTTCACTAAGGTGTCACATTAACAAGATTTAGGAACTGTCATTATGACATTGATACATGTTGAATATCATCAGAGGGCCAAGCGATGACCTGCAGTGCTTTTTACCCTTTTGTTATTTGCAAAGAGGAAAGAGAAGGGGATTGGACTCCTTTTGCTGGAAACCTAGGCCATTTGGCATCACAAGAGTTTGGCTGCAGAGAGAGAAAGATGGAGTGCTAATGTTAATGTTAATATTGGGCCCAAAGGCTATGACACAAAGTTTTTTCCATCCCCAAAGACAGACCTTCCTCATGTTATCTGAAAATGCACTTCAAAAACATGTCACTTCATGAGCATTAAGTCTCAGAATCTGCTTATGTTTAATCTTTGGCTTGAGCTGTATATTCTCTTTATAAGACAGAAGGAAGCATAGCTTCTAACTGAAGTGTAGTGTGGGTAACAGTGGAGTCGTCTATGGATCAAAAATGACTATGAATGTTCTGTGTTATTGTGTTACACACAATAAGTAGGTACATAATTCAAGGCTGCATGTCTTTAAAATGTATTTGCCTGTTGGACTCTTGATTTGGAATTGATTTCCTACTAAGGAACTGACATATGAATTTGTGTGAAAATAGAAGTCACGGCAAACTTTTCAGTGGGTTGGACTGTAAATAGACCTTTTTGAACTGCTTAGAAACATTGTAATTCACCTCATTTAATACAGAAGGAATAAAGTGTGACTGATTGCAGATATTAGATTGAAAAGAAACTCATGGAAGAGAGTGAGTGCTTAGGGCTACACACTTTGTGGGCAGAATTTCCCGTGACTTTATTCACATAGCTGCCATTTAAATTGACTTTTAGCTGGATATGTACACCAAAGGGATGTGTCGACTGTTTGTGATTTATTGAAACAGCTGAATGGTTGCAAGATATGGCTCCTTGTGGTCATCCATCATTCCGAATGATGATTAAGTACAAAAGGGAGACACAATTTAGAAAAAAGTGTGACATAAAGTTGGGATAACAGAACTGGGCCACCCATGGTTTGTATTCCTAATGAAATTTGAGAAAAAATATTTAACAGGAAAATCATAATACGTATGTTAGGTTTTGCAAAATCAGATAAACATGACTTTGCAGAATGGGTAAAAACCAAAATTCCTATTCATAATTAAATCCTGGTTTCTTAGGTCAATTTTTCAAGTGATATTATAATGGGCTTTGGCTGTGTCTACACTGACTCCTGGCCTTCCTTAAAAAAAGTGTGAAGTTGAGAGAATTTTTTTTTTTTGGTATGCGGGCCTCTCACCGTTGTGGCCTCTCCCGTCGCGGAGCACAGGCTCCGGACGCGCAGGCTCAGCGGCCATGGCTCACGGGCCCAGCTGCTCCGCGGCACGTGGGATCTTCCCGGACCGGGGCACGAACCCGTGTGCCCTGCATCGGCAGGCGGACTCTCAACCACTGCGCCACCAGGGAAGCCCGAGAGAATTTTTAAGATTAGACAAAGAAGCTGTAGAGTTTAAGGCTTCTCGGTTGAGAAAAAGTCAACCCAAAGCGGGGGCTTTCGTGTCTAGAACCACCTCTGTCGCTTGCACATTTGAGTAAATCAGAACCTCAGTTTCTTGATCTATAAAACGGAGACAGTGATAATACTTGCTCTGCTTTCCCACAGAATTGTTGTGAGGATCAAATGAGATAACAGATGTGAGCTGCCCTTACTAGTATCCGAAAAATCAATTAATTAAAAGGGAATTACGCAATTATTTCTTCTTAGATACCTTAGATGTAGTCGTGTGTGGAAGCAGGGTGACAATACATTATTTTCAAAGGTAGCTATTGTCTTAAAAGTGAGATATCATTGTGCTATTTATTTTGTAATCCTATTTTTATTTCCAGGCTGAGGGGCCATAAGGAAATACTGGTCATACTTAGGTATCAGGAGAATTAATGTGTACGGGGAAGCCCACATATTCATTTGTAAAGGTGAATGTGTGTGTGTGTGTGTGTGTGTGTGTGGTTCCATTTGGTGGGAAATAATCACATACTCAGAAATAAAAGTTGACTGCAATAATTCCTCTGATTACGAAGTCTCAGAATGTTTCCCCTCATTTGAGCAAATTGAAGCAATAAACTCATGGTTGATAAAACTCAGGCAACTGTGATTGTGTGTGTGTGTGTGTGTGTGTGTGTGTGTGTGTATGTATGTGTGCACATGTGTGAAGAGCAGGGATTCTGGAACCAGATGGCTTACGTTTGAATCCTACTTATTTGCTAGTAATCCCAATAAGCAACTCAATCTTAATTTTGCTGTGTCTCAGTTTCCTTATCTGGAAAAGAAAAATATATAGGTATGTTCATGTGGATTAAATGAGCTTATAGCCAAGATACTGAGAACCGTGTTTCTACATGTTGTAAGTGCCTAATAAATGTTCATTATTTTTATCATCAAGAAAATCTTTTAGCAGCAAAATCATCAGTGGTGATTTGCTCTATTCAAAACGTACAGTCACGTCCTATCCCCCTGGTGAAGACCAGTTTACTGGAAATGCTAGCCTAGATCAGGAACACAACTTTTGGAATGCCTGGCAGAGAGGAGCTGAGTAGCTTGAGACCAAGGCCTTGGTAGCTGCCTAGGACAGAACTCTGTACCAGGCTTTGAGCCACATTGTATATTGTAGGACATCATTGGCCCTAACATGCTTAAGTAAGCTACATGAAACAAGGGCCACGGCCAAATATCTTTGGGATCATTTCTTTAAGCTGTACAAATCAGGTTTCTTTATTGCAGGTTGTCTCAGAACCTTTAATAAGCTAATGTGCATTGTGAATCTCCAGGGGACTATAGAATGCCATTCCCAAATTAATTTCACATAGAATCACTGTTCTTGTTTTTTAAAGAAAGCCTATGAAAACCTTGAGGAATATTAAGGGTTCCTTAAGGCACCGCTTGGAAAATACATTTTTATGTAAGGTTTCTCAAGCTCAGATATTTTAGGCTGGTAGATTTTTCGTAACAGGCTAAAGAACCAAAAGTACTCAAGCAAAATGCTCTTTTGGGTGGGGGGGTTTCATAGAGGCCTCCACTGGAAGGCCTTAGGGTTGTCTTTGTAGGTAAGGAATTAATTATGGCTACTCAGTGATTTTAAAAAGAACATTTTCGCCCAACCCTAGAGATTGCTGTGGAACACCATGAAAACTAGACCTAAGTGTGATCATTTGCACAATTTAGAGGTGATGAAAATTTCTTTTTTATGGATTAAAACGAAACTCTTAACTGTAGAGCAGAAGCCGGGTCAGACAGACATACTGCTCCTGAGAATGTGCTGCTGCTGATTTGTATTTTGTGGTAGCTGAAGAGTTTGAGCTGCTTGTTAAAGAGACCCAGCACCATTACATCTATTACTGGCATCCCCAGAAACTGCGGATCTATTTTGAAATACCTTTATGCTACACTTGTTCAAAGCATTGTCTTTCTATTCAACGAATTCACCTGCACCTTGACTTTTCTCTGCAATATACTACTGATAGTGTAGAGACATATTTCGGTGCATCTCTTTGTCTGAATCTGGAAGCTATGCCTTTTCCTTGAGTTCCGTTTCTTCTGAAAACTAGTTGTTGACAAATACGACTGTCACGGTGATTGTAAGACTGAATTACCCTGTTGATTTCCTAATTCGTTGCCTGAGTTGTAATGACTCAAAATAGGAACCATGCCTCTTAAATATTTTGTCATCTTACACTGTTTGAAAGATAAACGGTCTTAAACAGAATAGTTGCTGGAATTCTTTGTTAGAATTGAAGTTTTAACATCAGGGTCTCTATCAGAGAGAATGTAGGTGGCAGGTATTGCTCTTTTGGGGGTAGGTTTCTCTACTCCAAGCAGGGGAATTCTGTAGGGTCAAGTCTAAAGTAAAAAGGAGACGATAAAGGAGACAGACTTCCAAATCAAAATGAGAGTTGGAATGTGTATTAAAAAGGATGCAGGGCTCAGGTCTAGATCTGTCACGAAACCTTAGGGAAATCAGGCAGCTGTCCGGGTGCCAATGTCCACATTTATGAAATGAAAGGAATAGACATCAGTAATCTAGAAGATATAACATTTTTCATTAGAAGGATGATATGGAAGGAGAGAGAAAAAAAGGAAAAATATGGAGTCTATCAACTAACTCTAGAATTTTTTCCCCATGTGTTAAATGTGGGAAAAAAGTCATATAGGTTTCATAATTCTGTATTCTTAGGTTACCATTTCACATGTAGATTAGTACTGGCTATTGCTTTGAGGGATACAACATTTCCAAACTTGACTCATTTTTCTGCCTAGAATTTTGTATGTTGCTGTGTGCCTAGAATGTTTTTTTTTTTTTCCCCACTTCTCATTTGAATGGCTTTCACTTACTATGCCTATAAGCTATGATATTAAGGCTCAATGCCAGTAAAGTTTCAGGGAAAAGAGTGAGGAAATTATTTAAAAGAACTACTTTTTGATAATGGCAGTGTTTTGACAGTTTTTGACAGGCAATTTGGAATAATGCAACCTCCTGGATTACAGCCAACCTCTGAAATGGGCTGTAATTTAGAATGATGGCAGCTCCTATGACCTCTATATTGGAGAGTCACTGGCACTAAAAGAAAATTCTCCTAACAGTTTAGGTTTATATTTGAAAATCTGGCTTAAATGTCTGACGTGGAGCCATTTTATTTAATGAAAGGATTTTCTTGTCCTATCCATAGCTCCAAATACTAAAGCTGGAGAAGATTTTCTGCCTTTTTGTGTGTGGTAAAATTCTTCCTCTCAGATTCCACTCCTAACCAGATTGTGAACATTCTAATGAGCTGACTGTGGTCTGGCTACCCCTTTGATCCACTGGGTGAAATTGGACCCACTCGGCACAGATAACTGTATCATGCTGTCATCCTGCAACGAAGGCAAGTCTGAAGCTGTCATACAGTTTCCAACTTTCTCTTTTCACACAAATGTGTTTTCTCAGGTTTTGAGTTTGGTCCTCAAGGCCCCTTTTGAAAAATAGATTCTGTTACTCCCTTAATTCTGAGAGTTAAATGCCTTTTAAACAATTGTGTAAGTTAAATATGAGCTGGGCGTGCAGTGTAGGATTTTTTTTAACTGAACTGTAATTCTCCAAACATACCAATATATTCCAAAATTGCCAGTTGCAGGCCATAAAATATTTACATTACAGAGTAAATAATGTATGTTTAGTAAGAAATGATGAAATATTTAGAGTTTTTCTAAAGATACGACATGGGTTTTTTCCTCTACCATAGCCATTCTTGAAGCAGGCAAAATAGGCAACTTTAAGAGCTCTGAGGACAGCACGAAAGCATCTTTGAAGGAAGAGAACGTTCTGAGGCAGTAAATGGAAAAGTCTCTATAAGGAAAAGAAACAACAGTAGATCCCAGATATCAAGATACATATTTCAGTTTCTTAAGGAGCCAGCAATCCCACTACTGGGCATATACCCTAAGAAAACCGTAATTCAAAAAGAGACATGTACCACAATGTTCATTGCAGCCAGAACATGGAAGCAACCTAAATGTCCATCGACAGATGAATGGATAAAGAAGATGTGGCACATATATACAATGGAATATTACTCAGCCATGAAAGGAAACAAAATTGAGTTATTTGTAGTGAGGTGGATGGACCTAGAGTCTGTCACACAGAGTGAAGTAAGTCAGAAAGAGGAAAACAAAGTATGCTAACGCATATGTATGGAATCTTAAAAAAAAAAAAAAAAGGTTCTGATGAACCTAGTGGCAGGGCAGGAATAAAGACGTAGACACAGAGAATGGACTTGAGGACATGGAGGGGAGAGGGGGAAGCTGGGGCAAAGTGAGAGTAGCAGCAACATATATACCCTACCAAATGTAAATTAGTTAGCTAGTGGGAAACAGCAGCGTAGCACAGGGAGATCAGCTTGGCGCTTTGCTATGACCTAGAGGGGTGGGATAGGGAGGATGGGAGGGAGGCTCAAGAGGGAGGGGATATGGGGATATATGTATGCATATGGCTGATTCATTTTGTTGTACAACAGAAACTAACAGTATTGTGAAGCAATTATACTCCAATAAAGATCTATTAAAAAAAGAAAAAGAATTGAGAGACAAAAAAAAAAAAAAAGACATTTCATATGGTTAAAGGTCTAGGGAGGCATTAGCAAACAATTTTGGTATTTTTCCCATTAAATTGAAGAGTTGCTAGGCCCAGGTCACATGATGCAATCATTTGCCAAAGCCATTCTGTGGGAGTGTTGTGAACCTCAGAGGATGGTTGGGCCTTCCATGCTTCCAAACGCATACATTTTTAAAACCTCTCCCACATACTCAATGACCCTGAAGAAGCCAATCACCGTGTCATTACACCCCATTGCATGTGTTTAGGAAAGACCCTGAAGAATCTCTAACTGAAGTTTCCAACAGAATCACCTGAGTCCTCCAAAGAACTTTTCAGGCCCCACCCAACCTAAGAAATTCTGGTAGGATCACTCTAGTGTAGGGCCTAAGAATTTGTATTTGTTTTTTGTATTGAAGTATAGTCGATTTGCAATGTTGTGTTAATTACTGCTGTACAACAAAGTGATTCAGTTACACATGTATATACATTCTTTTTTAAAATATTATTTTCTGTTATAGTTTATCATAGAATATTGAATATAGTTCTCTGTGCTGTACAGTAGGACCTTGCTGTTTAACCATTCTGTATATAATAGCTTACATCTGCTAACCCCAACCTCTCACTCCATACCTCTTCCAAGCCCCTCTCCCTTGGCAACCCCACCAATCTGTTCTCTATGTCCGTGATTCTGTTTCTGTTTCATAGATAGGTTCATTTGTGTCATATTTTAGATTACGCATATAAGTGATATCACATGGTATTTGTCTTTCTCTTTCTGACTTACTTCACTTAGTATGATAATCTCTAGTTGCATCAAGAATCTCTATTTTTGAAAAGCTTCTCAGGTAATTCTAATGATCATCTTGGTTTGGGAACTGTGGTAGACTGAATAATGGACCTAAATGTCCTAATCGTTGGAACCTGTGAATGTTGCCTTATATGGCAAAAGGGAGGTTACAGGGCTTCCCTGGTGGCGCAGTGGTTGGGAGTCCTCCTGCCGATGCAGGGCACACGGGTTCGTGCCCCGGTCCGGGAAGATCCTACATGCCACCGAGCGGCTGGGCCCGTGAGCCATAGCCGCTGAGCCTGTGCGTCCGAAGCCTGTGCTCTGCAACGGGAGAGGCCACAACAGTGAGAGGCCCGCGTACCGCAAAAAAAAAAAAAAAAAAAAAAAAAGGGAGGTTACAGATATAATTAAATTAAGATTCTTGAAATGGGGAGATTAGCCTGGATTATCTGGGTAGGCTGTGAATGTAATCACAAGTGTCCTTATAAGAGGGAGACAGGGAGCTTTGACTAGAGAAGAAAGAGAGAAAATGATGATAGAAGCAAGATGCTAGGCCTCTGGCTTTGAAGATGGAGAAAGGGGCTGAGAGCCAATGCATGCAGGAGGGCACTAGAAATGGGAAAGGACAAGGAAAGAGATTCTCCCCAAGAGCCTCCGGAAGGAGCAAGCCCTGCTGGCATCTTGACTTCAGCCCAGTGAAACAGATTTTAAACTTTTGACCTTAAAAACTGTAAAAGAATAAATTTGTGTTGTTTTAAGTCCCTTTGTGTGGTAATTTGTTACAGTAGCAATAGGAAACGAATACAGGAAATCACTGCCCTAAGCCATATCAATTTTAATAGTCCTTTGTTGCTAAACACAACTTTGAGCCAGAGCTTCAAGGCCCTAGGATTTACCCCGTTCCCAAGGGTAGAAAGACACAAAAGCAGCCTTGTCTCTAGAAAATACTACTGCCCCATCTGCGTCGAGCACTTTGCTCACAATCACATACCCTTGAGGATGCCACAGCTGCCCAAGAGAAAAGGCAGCAGTGTGGGACCCTGGCCAATAACTGTATCCCTCAAGCTTGGACATCAAGCCACAAGTATCCATCACACCCCTCCTGTGTGCTCAGCATTCTGCTGGCCACTGTGGGAGTGCAGAGAATCACGAGAGGTTACTCCCCATTCTCCTGCTGAGAAGAGACATTGCAGAATGATTACGAACACTTAGGTTGCATTTTCCAGGAATCTCAAAGCTGAGCTCCCCTGACAATATCCAAAGGATATTGTCTCATTTGGGGTTAGGACAAATGCATCCCATTTAGAGGAAAAAAGATGATGTCAAAGCATGGGCTTTCCAGTTGTACTCTGATTAGAAGACCTGGAAATCAAGTCAGTTTTCCATAGTTAAAGGCTCTTGGTCCGCTGCGGGATGTATTAATGAATTATCTGTGCAACATTTGAAATGTAGGTCTATTTTCCAAGGCAGGTGAGTGTGTGGGGGGAGGGGGAATCTCTATATTTTATCAGTACTTGTTCCTATCAGAACTCCACACAGTGAAAGAAAAAAAAAATGGCGGCTGCATAGAGCTGGGATAGCATCTTGTTTCTATGACAACAGTGCCTGCTCTGCTCCCAAGCTCCATCTGGTATTTTCAGGCCTAACAGCCAGGTAGCATCTAAAATACCTAGTGGAAAAAAAAGGCTTCGAGAGAGATTCCTCAGATCTGGCACAAATGAACACAGCAACACCATGCCCTTTTTAAGAAAAACAGTGAATTATTTCACCAGCAGCTGAGCATTATGAAAACAGACCACTTAGTACATAGGACATGCTCAACTCTATTGCATAGGCTAAGCAAGCACAACATGCACAGAAAATTAAAGTTGCTGTTGGGGCTGATGAGGGTTTTTGTCCTAAAGGCAATCTAATGAAACCCACATAGGGTGATTCCGTTTTTCCCTCTTGCTCTTTCCTGGCCCTGCTTGGTCCTGCTTTGTGGAGCTGTGTGTGCTTTAGGTAATATGGATGCAGCAGCTCTTACCTGCCTCACTGACCTTCCCTCCAGATTTTATCTGTGTTGATTACTGTTCCCTGGTAGCTCTGAAGAATTTATGAGAAGCTGAATTTCAGCCCTCCTCCACGGGCACTTGCTCACAGACAAGCATGCTTTTAAAACGGTACAGTGCAACACAGCCTTCTATCCCCATTTTGAACACAATCTAGTGAAAGCACTTCCTTTTTCTTCCTTAATAATACCATCATTAAGAGTATAATGTCTTTATAAAGTTACAATTTATCTAAAATATGATGCAATATGACTTTACTAGATTGTCGTACAATATTTGGGATACGCTTATACTAAAAAATTATTCATTGTTTATCGGACATTCACATTTAACTGGGCACCCGGTATTTTTATTTGCTAAATCTGGCAACCATATTTATAGACAAGGAATATAGGCCTGTCATTCATTTGATCACTTAGGTTCTGATACAATGCATCAAAATGTCAATACACTGAATTAAGTATTGGTTTCCAGCATTTTCTGGTTATTAAAAAGAATGTTTACATGTTCATTGCCTATGCAAAAAAAAACCTGTTGTTTACACCAAACCTTTTCATACATTCATTTATTCATCTAACACAGAGTTACTGGGTACCTGCTCTTTGCCTGGCACTGTTCCAAGATCTGGGAATCGGTGGTGACAAGACCAACAGGTGCTTCTTCATGGAGCTAACAGTCTGTTGTGGCTCCTGGATTTTATTTCAGGACGCTTGCTCTCACTGCATACAAGGCATTTTGATATACAAAGACCCACCAGATATGGTCCTGACCTCTAAGATTAGCTGTCCCTTACCCATCTTCAAATTTCCCCAAACCTCATCAAACCAATCCCATGTAGTTCCATGGGCATTAAATCACAAGGGAAATTTAAATTGTCATTTTTTCACTTTCTTGTGCCTGCGTATGCCAGATGGAGAGACAATTGACCCTGGACAGATTGGACATTACCTGGTGCAATCCCACCATCAGTTTCTGGGGTCTCCTCTTGCCCTTGCTGGGATCCATTCACTTGGGGGTCCTTGCTCTTCTCCTCCTCAGTCCTTACAGGAGATTTGGACACACAAGCGATATTTGTATTCTTTCTCCCTCTTCCTTACTCCATCTTTCTATATTGCCCTCAACTCTTTTTTTCCTTTTAATTATTTCATCTCTTTGATACTGAGAACTACTAAACCAGATGGGAAAATTAAAGGCCTGCAGTATTTCAGAAAGTTCTTGAGATATGGACCTACGTTACGTTTTTTTCTATATGATAGATTCTCTCCACTCGTATCTCAGTTTTTGACTATGACACACTCAGTTTTATTTTATGAGCATTCTAAGGTAATTTATTATTATATGATATTTAAAATATCTAAGCACTGTGGTAGTCAGAATAATGGCCTCCGAAGATATCTGCATCGAATCCCTGAAACCTCTATGTCATTTTACATGGCAAAAGGGACTTTGAAGATGTGATTTAAGTTAAAGATTTTGAGATAGTGAGATCATCTTAACTTATCCAGGAAGGCCCGAGGGAATTACAAGTGTCCTTGTAAGAGAACAGCAGGAAGGTCAGAGAAGGAGAGAGATTTGAGGATGCGTTACTGGCTTGAATATGGAGGAAGGGGCCAGGAGCCAAAGATGCAGGCAACTTCTACAAGCTGGAAAAGGCAAGGAAACAAATTTCCTTCTAGAGCCTCCAGAAGGATTGCTGAGTATTTCTTTGTTTGTTTGTTTTAGCCCATTAAGACCGGCTTTGGACTTCTGACTTCCAGAACGGTAAGATAACAAATTTGTATTTTATACCACTGAGTTTGTGGTGATTTGTTATAACAGCAATAGGACAATACGCCTATAGGTCCAGGCACTAAAAAATCAGAAATGACACTGAGCAGGTTCCTTGAGACACTTTGCTCAGCCAGGTGTCAACCTTTTGTTGCCAGATTGTGGAAGACCTGCATGGTCCTGGTGGTGGGAGTTGACACTGGAGGGCTGGGGTCATGGTTATTTACCAGCCGCTGTGGGAGTATTTCAATGTTTTTGCAGTTGGAACATGTGTGCCAGTGAATTTTTGCTGTGCATACACTTATGTACAACTAAATCTAAAGGATATAGAGTAGATTCTAGCATCATTCTTGAATTTTTCTTCCCTAGGGCCCTGATATTAACCTTTAACCAAAGGAACCAAGGCAATGATTCTAACAGATTTCTAGATTCTTTTCTATGTATCCTCCGTGGGGTTTTTCCTGAGTGTGGACTGAGACGCTTTAGGTCTTGCTTTAAGGCTTTTCTTACTGAATTCTCAGTTGTTTGTTTTTTCAATTTACTGTCTGAAATTTTCATCTGTAAGCACTGAGGTTTTCTTTTTTTCATCTCTCCTGTTTCCTTCTCTCTTTTACTCTGCCTCTCTATCCCCATTTGAAAACAAGTGAATAAGGGGGAAAGAGAGTCAGTGACTTTCGCAAGGTCACATCACTATAGATGTGTTTTATCAGCCAAATGGAGCCCTGCACCTGGGTCAGCAGTCTCCATTACCACCCAGTGAAGTTTAGTCACTCCTCCACCAAGGCAGCAGTGCTTAATGGTCATCTTCTTATTCGTAAAATGCAATCATTCCCCTGCAGAGCCCTTTTATGGCCGTCACCGCATTTTGAATAAAATCTGAACTCCTTCCGTTGCCTTGAAGGCCCGGCAGGACTGCGCCCCGACCATTTCACCAACCCCATCTGTGATGTGATCCCAATGGCTTCCTCTCTGTTCTCCAGATGCCAGCTCTGTCCAGCCTGAGGGACTGGATGAAGCATAAAAGTGCTGTCCACAGCCTGTAGAGGGTCTGTGTCCCACACTGATAGGTTTTACACCATCACTCACCCTGTGGGTATTGAGCTAATGAATGTGTGTCCTTTGCTTCCTGTGGCCCCTATGGGTCCATGCGTGCAGAGAGAGCTCATTCATCCTGCTCATTGTTGTGGCAGAGCCTCGTACATAGTAGTTATTCAGTGAACACTTAGTGAATGATGTTTGTGGTCACTCCTAAGTCCTGCCACCACTCGCAAGCCACAGAATTCCTCGTCCACCATGTAAACCACTGAGACAGGCTGCCAATCAGACGCCTGGACTGAATAAAGGCAAGACAAGATGTCTGGTCAGTTATAGAAAATATCATAGCTCGTACTGAAAGGAAGTGGAAACTAGCTTTCTGACCCCTGCGGTAATCAGCTTACACTGTGAAGCAGGAGATTTGCATCCCCTTATCTACTTCTAGATGAGAATATTATGTTTCATTCACAGCTACAGCCTTGTGGACTGAAATAGCATATTTTATGAGTAATAGCATCTGTAAGTAAGATAAAAGACATCAAAAGAAGAACATGAAAGCATTTAAAATACAACAATTACCAAAATAAAATCATCTTTAGGACATGCTTCTCACAAGTTCTCTTAGGCTTTATTAATTTCTTCTAAGAATATCACCATGAATCTTTTTTATGAGTGTTTGTATCCTGTGTGCACAATACTTGCATTTATTCACTTGAGGCTAAGGCACAACAGAGTGCAGGATCTCAGCTGTTTCTTGCTTTTCTCTGTGTTAACACCTTCAGAAAGAAAATGGTAAAGGTAGATTATCCAACGGTTTAGGAAACCCGTGCATTTACACGTTTTATAAGTAGAATAATGAGATATAACTAGCACAGAATTACAAGACTGTCAAATTTCAAATGAGGATATATACACAACTTCAGTAATTCTAATATTTTGCAATATTTCCTTATTTGTTTTCAGATATTTAAATTCCTTTCACTCTCTTTATTCATCTCCTTCAATTCTATTCCAGAACTGCTTACTATCACCTATTACATAATCAGCTTATTCTCTGTTTAAAATGTTTCTTAGGGAGCTCTTTTATTTAAATGCTAATTAATTGTTTCCTTTAACCATCTTACACAGTTTCTGAATCCTACCATCGACGCACCTGCAATGTCAAATAAAAGATAAGGTTTCTGAGCCATGTAAACAATGATAAAACATTCTGAACTGTCTGTGGCATCGTGAAGGGAAAATAATGGCAGTGTTTGGCTTTTAAAATGTAATATTATTGCACTAAGGCCACTAAATTCATTTTAAACATTGGAAGCATCAAGTAATTTTATCTTGATAAATGAGCAGTTTTTCCAATTATTTTAAGAAGATATAGGGTTTATGGTTCACTCTACCTACACACGTACAATATATGTATATATGAACATTTTTTCCAAACTTTCCAAAGAGTCACTGTGAATAATTCATAAAAAGTAGTAGAAATATTGAAATTTATGCCACATTTCCAAATAGTCACTATGATTAATTCACTGAAATTAATAGAAATTTCCATAAAAATTGTAAAAAGAGATTAGAGTAGAATATATTGATTGTTGGTTTAAATTTGGGCTTAATAACTAAAGAGTCAATTACTTACTAAGTAGCCATGCACTTATTAGGTAGGCAAAGAATACATTAATGACTAAAGTAACTGGTAAGAAAATGAATAAGCAAGCAAACAAAAAGTCTTACACTTATCTTTTAATTCTTCCTACGTAATCCCCGGCCACTTAAATTTATTGTCATGGAAACTATAGCTTGATAAAACCAGATTTCAAACCCCTTGCTTATTCTTCTTTGCAATTCCACGTTCTTACTTGCCTTACGTGTATACCTAGTAAATATTTATTAAAGAAATGAATTGTACAAGGTGGAGAACAGTGGTTTCTAAGTTTTGTTTTATTTTCATTTCCTGGCCTGACAGTCTAATCTCTTGGGTAGGGCACGTGGAGCAGCCCTCCTGGGCCTTGTGCTGGGCTCTGGGCTCTGACAATGTGAAAATCAAGTTCACTAGCTAAACTACAGCTTTCTTCTTCCAAAGACTTTGGTATTGAATGACTCCTAATGTGTTAATGGAATTTCTTCATGCAATATATTTTACAACCAAAGAAAAACGTTTGCTTTTCTTAATCAGTAATTAAGAATTGACAGTTTACTTTCATTTCTATTGTAGAAGTGTCTGAAAATAAAATTAACACGTTTAAGCATTTATATTATATATATATGATTTTATCATACATATGTGAGTATCTATATATGTATGTATATGTATGTATGCATATGTGTTTTCTCTACATCTATCTACCTATCTCTGTGTGTGTCTGTCTCTGTCTCTCTGTCTCTTTCCCTATATCTATCTATCTATCTATCTATCTATCTATCTATCTATCTATCTAATCTCCTTAATGGGGTGGAACTCTTGCAGTAGTTAAATTGCCTGAGGCCTGCTCGGTACCCTAGTTGTTATACCTTTTCTTCAAATTCTTACTAGAAAGTTCAATACAGAAAAAAGATAAAAGAGGAGTTGTTTTAACTGAAGTAGTTGAAAGCCACTGGTGAACAAAAGAGATCTTTTGTTGCAGCAGAAGGAATTAGGAGGGAGTTCTAGACTTAGCTCTGACATTAACTGCCTGTGCAATGTTGGGGAAATCCATCATCCTCTGGGCCTCAGTGTTCACATCTAAAAAATAAAAGGACTGTGCAAGATATTTTCTAAGGTCCATTAAACCACTAAAAATGCTTCGATTGTAATATCAATAGAAAGGAATCTTAAAATTAAAAAAAATCATAACTCCCACGACTTAACTTTTTTTTTTTTTTTTAACTTTTAAGGTTTGTTATAGTTTGAATTGTGATCCCCAATAAGATACATGAAGTCCTAACCCCCCAATACCTTAGAATGTGACCTTATTTGAAAATAGGGTTGCTAGAGATGGAATTAGCTAAGATAAGGTCACACTGAAGTAGGGTGGGCCCTTTGTCAAATATGACTGGTATCCTTATAAGGAGAGGAGAACAGACACCGAGGCAGAGACACAGCGAGAACGCCAAGGAAAAATAGAGGCAGGGATAGGAGCGATGCATCTGCCAAAGGTTTTGGAATGCCAAAGATTACCAGTAAGGACAATAAGCTAAGAAGGAGCCCAGAAAAGATGTTCCCGCAGAGGGCTCAGAAGGAACCAAGTCTGCTGACACTGATTTCAGACCTGTGGCCTCCAGAAATGTAAACGGATAAATTTCTGTGGTTTTTAAGCCATCCAGTTGTAGCACTTTGTTATAGCAGCCCTAGGAATCTAATGAAAATAATAAGAAACTAATATGGTACTTTGTATACTAATATGTAGCTGGTTAAATAAGCATTTACAACAAGGCATGATCCATTTTCAATTATTTTTCTTTATATCACATTTGATTTTAATTTGTTAAAGATACATTCTGTTACTAATCCAAATTCTAGAAATCTGCAAATGTCTTTAAGAAAGACCTTAATGTGTTGGTAATAAGCTTTTTTTAGGAAATGTATCTGTCTTGAAATATAACACAGCTGCTGAAATAGTCTCATTTTCTCCAGCCTCTTGCTTTTGGAGGCAGTAGGTGAAGTGGTTAAGGGTTTGCCTTAAGAGACCATCAGGGTTCAAATCCTGATTCTGCCACTTCTTAGCTAGTATATGTGACCTTGGACAAGTTACTGAGCTCTCTCTGCCTCGGTTCTCTAATTGTAATGTGGAAATAATAAAAACATTGATCTTATTGGACTGTTGGATTGATTAAAATAATGAAGACATGTCAAGGTCTCAGGCAGTGGTTGGAGCATAGTTATTAACAGATGTTAGCTGTTAGTCTCTTTGTTTCTAGCGTTTCTAACCCATTGCCAGATGACTGCATAAAGCAATTCTGACATGCCACTCACCAGCTAGCAAACATTACATGAATTCCCATCATATGCATAAAAATGTTAAACACTCCAAAAATTGACGTCTTCTGACTTTCTGCTTTTTTTCTCCCTTACTTGCTATCTACTGAAGTCTCACTCTCCTTTAAAATCCAGCTCATGTTTTATGCCCTCCTGAAAAGCCTTCCCAGATCACCTACATCAGACTAATTCTTTCTCCCCCTGCCATATCTCCATAGCACCAGCGTGAAGCTCTTATACACAGCCCACTAGGAGTCGGGCATGCTATGTCCCATTGGGTAGATTATGACCTCCAGGAGGGCAGGGCCTGTATCTTTCAATTTTGTATCTTCCATAGTACCTACCAGAGATTTTACGCTCAGTAGATACTCAATAAGTGGTTGTTAACGTGGTTGAACCCACATTTTTTTGGGGGGGCAGATGCCCTAAGAAAATCATAAAATAAATGAATTACTTTTCTTCTTTTCATTGCAATATATATGCCCTGGGCCAGTGGGTATTTGTAAGCCTGGTTTAGAACTTAGGGAAGTCATCAATCTAAGAAAGGAAAGGAAATGCATTTTAAATCACAAGAGCAATATAGGCTTATATAAGGCCTTCTAGCAAAGCAATTATCGACGGCTCAATAACCCAGGTGCTAGTGTTATTATGAACAAAAATACGAGGTTGAGAGACAGTGAGTGATCTCAACTTTTATATTCCATGGGTACGCAGTTCAATGAAACATGTACAGATGGAAAGTTTCGATCTGAGAATCATATGTGGGTATCATAATGCAAATAATTGGCTTTCTTTCTAAAGAACATCTGTTGAAACTCTGAAAGCAGTTGTTCATACTGCTGCCAAAATGCTGAAAAATATAATAATTCTCCAATGAGGTTAGAAATATCTGGGGGAAGAACTACATACTTTGTATGTAGTTTTGTTTTTATTAAATCCTGTTGTTGTTTCTCTAATATGGCACATAGGAGATGCTCAATAATATTTGTTGAATGAATAGCAGACACTCGTTAAACAGTTGTTGAATGAATCATCTCCCTTTTTTAGGCTTATAAGATACATTTTCAAAAAACAGAATGCCCTAGTTTTACCATGTCTTGTACCATTTTTATTTGGCATAAGTTTAAGTAATGCTACTGTTGCTCTGAACATTATAGAATATAATCAGCATGTATATCTATAAGAAAAAAATATCTTAATGCTACAGAAAACGTATGCATAAAGCTAGATATATGATAGCAAATTCTTCATATATTAATACGTTACTTATACTATTATGAAACACTTTTAAAATTTGAATTGTGACCTTGCATAATCATGTTTGCTTCCATAAATAAAATAAAAAATCCTGCTAATGCCTATAGTTGTGGCACCTGTAAGAAGACTCAAACTTGGGATTTAAAAGCACCGAAATATTGTAGGACGTGAAGAAGACTACGGAAGATGAGGAAGCCATTTTTCCCATGCCCCTTTCCCAGAATTCCCAGCAGCATTCTCTTCCATACTCCTGTGTGAGTGAGGCAACTGGGCTCCCTAAAGGCTGCCCAAATTTCACTCTGCCAAGTTTCAGTACAGAAAGAGCATGTTAAATAATAAATGTGAGTTTGAGTGTAACTAATAAAATTGGAATGTTAAAGAGCAGCATGCTTTTGAAAACCAGCCTCCTTGTGAGGATGCTCCCTGTGAAAGTCCACAGGAAATAATTCTGAAAGGAGTAATATTAATTAGTAATATAATTTATCTTCTGGAAGCTGTTTTCTTTGATGGCTGCTGTGGCACAGTTCATAAGCCTCCAAACGAATGCTCAAAGAAAATGGTTCACACCACAATTTCAGCTTTGTTTCCCATCCTTGAACAGATAAAAGAGTCAAATTTATTTCAACATATCTAAATTTTACGTATGCGTCCATATGATGGAGGATTATGAAGTTACAAAAATGTATTAATGAAGAGTTTTCAATGAAATGGTAAAATGCTTGTGATATAATAAGAGTGAAAAAGAGCAGAATCCAAAATCAAATCCATGGCCTCTGATCGCAGATTTCTTGATTTCAAATCCTGTTCTGCCACATACTAGATACGCAACCTTGGCAAGATACTTAACTTCTGTGCCTCAGTTTCCTCAACTATGCTGTGAAGGTTATAGTAAAAATCATCTCAAGAGGGTTTACAGTGTTCAGAATAGCACCTGGCAAATAAATAATAACTACTGTTATTACTTATTTGCAATATATTCACCATATATTTGTAAAGAAAAAATGCAAGATGAGGAGAATTACCTGAAGGCAATAACCAAAATGTTATTACTATTTGCTTCTGAATGATATATTTATGGGCAATTCTTTTCTACTTCATTACACTTTTCAGTATGCATTCTTTTATAATAAAGTTTAAAAATTAAGTTTTATGCTTACATGACTTGATGGAAATTTAGGTGGAAATTTCGAAAAGGTTAACATTTATAACCGATTATACTACAGCATTAATGAAATATTAATTAAGTTTATTATACAGATGATGTAACAGAATTTACATTTACTATTTTTTTTTACTTAATACTAAATACATTTTTAAAGTTTAGCCAATTTCCATTTAACATTCAGATATAAAGTCAAATGTTTATTATAATCTTAATATTTTGACCTGCTAAAAATTAAAAATATTTTATTTTTTAATTTAAAAATCCCATACCAAAGTCCCAAAGGTGCCTTTCATGTTTAAGCTTTAATTAGCAACCACTTTGGTCTCTGACACATCCTGCGCAGATATTGAAGTGTTAATATTACTGCAGCTTGATTACAAAAGGCAATGATTAATTTTAAAGCAGACAAAAAAGATATGCCCTGATTACAAAGGAATGATTAAGGCGAATGTCAGACATTGCACATTTATAGCAGTCTTTCCCATCGTCAAAGGATAAGACTTTGCAAAAGTTTATATTTAGGATCACGGGTACTTAGTACTTTATTATAACACTGCGTTCATGCCTCGGCGATAGATTTCCCCCACCTCCAAGCACGACCTTTGGGGGCCACATGGCCAGAGCAAAACAAAGCAAAACCCCCGAACGCGCGATGGGCCCAAGGAGACGCCGTAGTGTCACTTCCCACCGGACCCAGACCCGGCGACTGAGGTACTGGCCGCAGCCTTCTTGAAGCTCTGCAGCCCACAGTATTGTTTCAAGTACATGTTCTGCTGATAAAGGGCACTTTGAGGACCTTCTCCCCGAACAGGGGGTGGAATGAGAGGAAAAGGCCGACCGCAGAAAGGGCAGGCTGCTGCCCTTTCGAAACCGCTCCCAAGCGGAGGCCTCATGGCCTCCATTTTTTTTTTTTTTTTTTTCCCCCTGCCACCAAAACGAAAAAGAACCCGCACAGGGGCCAAGGCCTCGTCTAAGGGGAGCTGCGCTCAGCCAGGGGAAAAAAGGCAGCCTGAGGCAGGTCACAGGAGAAACGAGGGCGCAGGGGAGAGCAAAGCGGGTTTGCCCTTCGTAACGGAAGCCACGGAGGCCCGGAGCGGGGTTCGCGGCGCCCGGAGCCTCGGGGCCTCACCTCGCCCCGCGCGGGCCCCGTCCTTGGTGTGGGCAGGGGACAGGCCGCTGGAGGCCGAGCTACGAGTGGTCCTGGAATAAGCCTTTATTGTGCGTTCCAGGATCCTCAGACTCCGTTATAAAATATTTAAGGCGAAGAAGGGATCGGCAGGAGCCCAGGCCGAGATGAGTCTGGAGTCCCTGTTTCAGCACATCATCTTCTCCGAGCACCTGGCGGAGGAGAGTCGCCGCTTGACGCGACAAGGTCGGGCGCTCGCGGGGGGCCTCTGGTCTTGGAGCCGGGGGCTTGGAGGCGGAGGGAATCAGGAGGCCGTGGGCCGAGCGGGGAGGGCAGGCGGCTTTCCACGTGGAGGGAAGGACAGCTGAAAGGTGTCTTATCACAGGCCCCAGAAACGGGGACTCCAGAAAGATGGACGTGTTTAAGCATTTAATTTGTCTTACAGTCAGGTCGGAAATAAACGGATGTCGTGAAAAAATTAAGAAAGCAGCAGAGGAGCTGAATGAAGAGAAAATCAAGTTGGAATCTAAGGTATTGACATGTAGAGCATGATCATTATCACTTGAAAAAGTGTTTTCGCTTGACTTTTGGAGGATACGTTGCTATTGGTATTTAACAAGTTGTCCGTCACTTATGTAGCACGCTACTGTGTTAGTGAGCGTAGTTCCATGTTGTCTGGTAATATTTAAAGTTCTGAATCTGGTGACGCCTTCCATCCTAACGTGAATTTGTCCTAAAGAAACCAGTTTAAGTAATGAAGAATTCATTGTCCGTGTTGTGGGATGGTTAACGTTTCAAAAGAGCGCAGTGCCATTGGAAAAAGAATTATTCAATTAAGTAGTTGGTGTGGGAAATAAATTTTGAATAATAAATAATTCAAGAAGTGTTCTGTGTTGATGTAACAGTTGAATGTAACTTCCAAACGAGGCTCTGCCATTTGTTTTTTAGTCTTCTACCACATTTTGGACATGGCCTTCGTCCAAAAGGATCATTTTCCCACTAGTATTTCACTTTTTTTCTGCAGCATTTGTAAAGTTCTGTTATTTTACATAGAAACAAGGGAATCTGATGGCTTCTTGAAGGAGGATTTTTGAAGTGTGGGTAGAATTTTTTGAGAAGCAAAGAGAAGTAGTAGGAGAAAAGTATTTGGGGCACCGGGAGAATATGAACAGAAGGGAGGCATAGCCAAGGCATGTTGGGAAGAGAAATCTCCCAAAGCAGAGGGCTGATACCTAGGAATAGGAGGAAACCATTGCAGGATTTTGATAATGGAACGGTGTGATCAAAGGGGTTTAGGAAAATCTCTCTGAGCTCTGGGAGCATGGGAGCTAAGAACATCATCCAAGTATGTCACAATGAAGGTCTAGCTATGGGTGGCAGCAGACAGCCATACAAAAATATTTATTCAACTCCTAAAGATAAACGATGCGAGCAGTGTACAGTGGGAAATCTGTTTGAGGAAGTCTCTTTGCTAAAATAAGTCAAATAGACTTACCACTGTGAGAAATTTCCAGTTTTCTTTTTGGATAAAATAATCATAGATTCTTTCTCCACCTTGCAAGCTTCTGTTCTTCCTTCCAAGTCTTGTTCAAACATCACCTGTGAGCCCTCCCTTGTATATCTTGGAAAATTTGTTTTATCATAGCATTTGTATACCACCTTACAATTAAACAACAATACATGCTTGTGTTTGTGTTTGTATCCCTCACTATTTTGTGAGCAATGTATTTGGAAATTTTTTCTTAACCATCTTTTATTCCCACGGCCTGTATTCCATGCCTAGCACACAGTATACATTAGTGTTTTGAATGAATTAATGAGTACTAATAGGGAGATAATAGGGAGAGTGCTGTCTTTTAAAATATCAATAGAATTTGGAAATACTCAGGGAGACCTTAGGTCTTGTTTTGCCTGTGAGTAGCAGATAAACTAGCTGCTAAAAACAATGCTAAAAGCTGATGGCATGGACAAAGCATTAAGAATGTCATGATGTAGCTTAAGTTTTTCTTTAAAAAGAATTAAGATACTTTCAGGATTGGTAACTAGAAGTTAATATAAGTAATATGCAAAACATAGGCAGTTAGGTAATGCATAGCTAACACTTATTGAACACTTACTGTGTCCTGGGCTTATTGAACACTTACTGTGTGCTGGGCACTGTTCTAAGTGCTTCATTTGTATTAACTCTTTTAATCCTGCCAGGGATCCTGTGATGAGGCACCATCGTTAATCCCCCTTTTTGGGGGAGGAAAATGAGAGGTTAAATGACTTGTCCATGGTATATAATCTAAAAACAAACGGCAGTAATGAAAGTAACAATTGAGTAATGACAGCATATTTTATTAAAACAGATTTTGGGGGCTCATCTTAAACTTTTTTCTTTATGAAATTCACATATAATAGTGTCTCTGAAGCTTTTGCCTCTAGTCAAGGGCAGTATTTCTAAAAGTTCAGTTACGTAAGTTTTTGTACAAATGTATTTTCCCCAGATTGGTGAAGATATTGACCTGATAGATAACAAATGTTAAAAAAAAAAAAAAGGTTTACTCTTTGAATATCTTCTTTGGAAAAAAGTAGCTTTACTCTTTGTAATATTTTCTCAGTTAACAGTCTATTTTCCTGAAAATGGAAATGTAGTCTGTTGATATATACACATACATAAAAAAGCTGATTCAAATAGTTATACTTAAGAGAAGACAGAACAAATCCCTAGCATTGTTTAAAACATTTGCTGAAATTACTAATAAATATAGGCTCATAAAATGCAATATATGTGCATATATGTGCATTTAATCAGCTCATATATGTGGTTAGTAATACAGTTGCTTTCTACTAATAAAATTTACATGTGGAGGTTCACAGTTCATACAGTACTAATTTGTAATTGAAATAATTTGATTTATAATATAGTCAACATGGTGTGTGTGTGTGTGTGTATAAAGATTTTTAAAGTGGAGCCACAATTACAGTGTAACTGACTAATGAGAAGAACTGAAGAAGTAATCATAAATTGATTTCTTGTTTCTTTTATTCTCAGAGTTAATTATATGTCTGCCAATAACAATGAAAATATATTTACTTGAATATTTGACTTGGCATTTATTGACCAATTTATCAAGTAGAAGCAGCATAAGGAGAAACAAGAACATAATTTGAATAGGCCAGTGCTTGAGCTATCTGCACAATGATACATTCAGAAAATATTTTGGGCATTTATTTTGGAAGTTGCTCGTGGTCAAAAAATGTATTCAGGAAGTACAGTATTTTTTTCTGTTCTGTAAAACCCAGGTAGCATGTAATTAGAACTTAAATGATAGCATTTGCCTTTCAGGGCTCAATGAGTCCTTTAAAATATATGGCTGCAAAAGTCTCAGATTATACAGTATGAGTACCTTGTGAATTGGAGAGCTATAGTATACCTGGTTAGGTTTGGTAATATGAAAACAGAAAGAAAAGAACATGCTCTGGATTTGCGTTAATGCTTACCAATATACCTGAAGCTTCTGATCATCAAGGAAAGGTTTTATAATATCAGTGACAGAGAAAATCAAAATTAAGGACTCACAGAACATTTGTTGTTTCTTTTAAGCATCTAAAAGAGTGTTTTCTTTTTAAAAATAGTAGCATATAGTTAAAATTGGGGCATTTAATCTTTATAAACATATTACATAAAACCTAACATAAAGCCGTACTCCCTCAAGAGGAAGTAAATGGAGGAAAGTCTGAAGCTGTTTTATTTTTTTCTTCTCCAGTTTCAAACTATTGCGTAAACATCATAACACTAATGAAATAATATTCCATGAATTTTTAAAGGAAAGTGATATTGAAATAAACAAGTAACTTAAGGTGGCTTCATTTACTTCTTTATTTCAAAATATACTCATTCATTTTCTTTTTAATTAATAAAAGTTAGGAACCCTCCCAGAACAGCAGGCAAAGTCATATCCGTTAGTACTCTATTACCCAATTAGGGAAAGAACAAAATCACAAATTATTATCATTTTTAATATTGAAATAGAGCTTTGTAATTGAGATTTTTTCCTTTTTATAAAAGTTTAATCAAAGAAAAATTTATATCCTACTTGAGTTTAATTTTACTGTTGATTAAAAGTTGCTTAAAAACAGATAAAAGAAAGGCATTAAAAAAAAGGCATTTTTTCCCCTCTAATTAACATTTGTTTAAATAACAATACATGTGAATTAATCTTAATTTAAAAAAATAAAGTAGAAATTCTCCTTATCACAATTTAATACATACCTATAGTTGTTAGTTGTGACCAAGACACTTTAAAAAAATTTTTATTTATTTTTTATACAGCAGGTTCTTATTAGTTATCCATTTTATACATATTAGTGTATATATGTCAATCCCAATCTCCCAATTCATCCCATCACCACCCCCCTACCCCGCTTTCCCCTCTTGGTGTCCATACGTTTGTTCTCTACATCTGTGTCTCTGTTTCTGCCTTGCATACCAGTTCATCTGTACCATTTATCTAGATTCCACATATATGCGTTAATATACGATATTTGTTTTTCTCTTTCTGACTTAGTTCACTCTGTATGGCAGTCTATAGGTCCATCCACGTCTCTACAAATGACTGAATTTCATTGCTTTGTATGGCTGAGTAATATTCCATTGTATATATGTACCATATCTTCTTTATCTATTCATCTGTCAGTGGGCATTTAGGTTGTTTCCATGACCTGGCTATTGTAAATAATGCTGCACTGAACATTGGGGTGCATGTGTCTTTTTGAATTATGGTTTTCTCTGGGTATATGCCTAGTCATGGGATTGCTGGGTCATATGGTAATTCTAGTTTTAGTTTTTTAAGGAACTTCAACACTGTTCTCCATAGTGGCTGTATCAATTGACATTCCCACCAACCATGCAAGAGGGTTCCCTTTTCCCCACACCCTCTCCAGCATTTGTTCTCTGTAGATTTTCTGATGATGCCCATTCTAACCAGTGTGAGGTGATACCTCATTGTAGTTTTGATTTGCATTTCTCTATTAATTAGTGATGTTGAGCAGCTTTTCATGTGCCTCTTGGCCATCTGTATGTCTTCTTTTTTTTTTTTTTTTTAACATCTTTATTGGAGTATAACTGTTTTACAATAGTGTGTTGGTTTCTCCTTTACAACAAAGTGAATCAGTTATACATATACATATGTTCCCATATCTCTTCCCTCTTGCGTCTCCCTCCCTCCCACCCTCCCTATCCCACCCCTCTCATGGTCACAAATGTATGTCTTCTTCTGAGAAATGTCTATTTAGGTCTTCTGCCCATTTTTTGATAGGGTTGTTTGTTTTTTTTAAATATTGAGCTGCATGAGCTGTTTATATATTTTGGAGATTAGTCCTTTGTCTATTGATTTGTTTGCAAATATTTTCTCGCATTCTGAGGGTTGTCTTTTTGTCTTGTCTGTAGTTTCCTTTGCCATGCAAAAACTTTTAATTTCATTAGGTCCCATTTGTTTATTTTTATTTCCATTACTCTAGGAGGTGGACCAAAGAAGATCTTGCTGTGAGTTATGTCAAAGAATGTTCTTCCTATGTTTTCCTGTAAGAGTTTTATAGTGTCTGGCCTTACATTTAGGTCTTTAATCCATTTTGAGTTTATTTTTGTGTATGGTGTTAGGGAGTGTTCTAATTTCATTCTTTTACGTGTAGCTATCCAGTTTTCCCAGCACCACTTATTGAAGAGACTGTCTTTTCTCCATTGTATATCCTTGCTTCCTTTATCATAGATTAGTTAACCATAGGTGTGTGGGTTTATCTCTGGGCTTTCTATCTATCCTGTTCCATTGATCTGTATTTCTGTTTTTTTGCCAGTACCATTCTGTCTCTGATTCCTCCAGCTCCATTTTTTTCCTTCAAGATTGCTTTGGCTATTTGGGGTCTTTTTTGTCTCCATACAAATTTTAAGATTTTTTTGTTCTAGTTCTGTAAAAAATGCCATTGGTAATTTGATAGGGATTGCATTGAATCTGTAGATTGCTTTGGATAGAATAGTCATTTTCACAATATTGAAAGCCTGAAACCCTTTCAGGCTTCCACTCTGTTTCAACTCTTCATGTCATCTTGGATGATGTCATTGTCTACATGTACTATTCAGCTACCAACCTGGCCTGTTAGTTCTTTGGTCTCCAGATTTTCAGTGACCTTTTTCTCCATTCTACCTCAAGTACCTATTTCCATAATGACGAGTCAGTTATTTGCTACTATGGCAGCACTCAGGAGATTCCAGGAGATTTTGGATCCAGTGTACACACATGGACGTTAGGTTCAGCCTCAGCTGAGACCTCCACACTGCCAGGACAACTGCTGCATATCTCTTTCTCACTCTCTGCAGTAACTGTTGTAAACCTTTACTCTTCTCATGTATTTTATCCTCTCTTCTCAACTACTTAACTCTCATGATAACTTTGCCTTTTATTTCAAAGAGAAAATAGAAATCATCCAAAAGGAAATCTTTTATTTTCCCACATACACATCTCCAAACCTGCTTAAGTGGAGAAACTTCTCCTTTCTCTTTCCTGTTATGGAGAAGGTGCTGTTTTGGTTTTTTTGTTTTGTTTTGTTTTTTTCTGACAGTGGACAGTTCCTCCACCTATGCTTCAAATCCTCTCATCTCTTGTATAATCATTATTGTCATCATCAGCATCTTTATCATTATTATTGTTTTTATGCATATTAGTGGGAAGGGTCCTATAGAGAGAGGTTAAAGATAAACACTAGAGAGAAAAGAGGGAAGGAAGGAAAGGTGGAAGGAAGTTGGGATCCAGAGCATAAGGTAAGAATTGGCCTTAGACAAGAGGAGGGATACCTATTCTGTTGTAAAAACTAAATAGGTAACATTAGTAAATACTATATATCAGGCCTTATGCTAATCATTTTACAAACATTAGCTCAGTTAATTCTAACAAGAACTCTATGAGGATGGTAGTATTTTTACTCTGATTCATTTGAGAAAATCAAGACTCAGAAATTTAACTAACTTTCATGAAGTCACACAAGTGGTAAGTAATAGCTTTAAGGTTTGAATCTATATTGGGTTAACTAGAGAGCCCTTGCTCTTAACAGCTATAGTATAGTGTAAAAGGAAGGAATAAGGAAAGGATGAGAATATAGAAAAGTTTGAAGACTTAGTAACAGGAAACTGAAGGTATGATTCACATAAAGTAGTCTCCTGGCTCTATTATTTCAACTAGTTTAATGAGTATGTGTTACATATGTTTAATGAAGTTATTAATGTTTCATTTCTTTGTTCTTCTGCCTTACCAGTTGGATGGCCTTTACAAAAAAGTTAGTACCTTGAGTTTGGAAAATGTGGCTACTCATTGCTAAAGATCCAAATCAGACAGGCAGCAGTTTAGGATGAATAGTATATGGCCTTTGCCTTTGAGAGACTTAAGAGTCAAATCAGAGGTATTATCCCTTCCTTAGAGATGAGGCTCTATCAGTTCAGGGTGCTCTTGATTGCAAGTCACAGAAATTCAGTTCAAAACGGCTTAAACGATATTGGGAAACGACTTATATATTTGAAAACCCAACATTTGATTCAGCAGTTATATCAGTTGGAATTGCATCAGATTGCTTAAAATAAAAGTCTAGCCGTGGTGGCTTTACCAAATAAGGATTTATTTTTCCTCATGTAATGGGAAGTCTGGAGGTTGGCAGTCAAGGGCCATTTATTAAAGTGGCTCAAAGAAATCCTAAAGCACCCCAGCATGTTATATCTTTTTGTTCCACCATCCTTAGCATGTGGCTTTCATCCTTGTAGTCACAGGTACTGCTCCATCCCTAGTCATAATATCTGAATTCTAGCTGGAAAAAAGAGGGAAAGATGAAAGTCAAAAGGCTTCTTCTCGTGTGGCTTTATCTTTGTTGTGGTGGAAGGGAAGTCCTCTCCAGTGACTTGGGCCTGCATCTCAAGGGTTACAATTTTGTCAAGTGGTCAGCCCTGAAATGGAATCTGGGAATGTGAATATTTATAACTGGATGCATTATTGCTGTGAATAAAACTGGAATTTTATTAGTAAAGAAGAATGGTAGAATGGCTGGTTGTCCTTGTGTTCTCCCGACAGTTACTAACAACTCCTAGAGTCATATGCTTTCTTTTCAAAATCAGGGGGGAGAAAGAAGGAAGTTTCCAGAAGCTTTCTCTGAAAAGCAGGGAAATTGTTCTTGTCAGATACCTTCTTTCCTGTCATTTTCACAAACTGTGACATTTGACTATCCCTGAACCAATAACTGTGGTCAAGGGGTAGTAACTTCTCCCAAATTCAGTGAGCTGTCTGGAGATGGTGCAGATTTCCAAAAAATAATTAACTAAGAAATTAACTACCAAGGAAAGGAGGAATGCACATTAGGGAGACAACCAGGTACAACAGTATCTACTACAAAGATTCTAGTGGTTAAAACCAGAATGGCCATGTAGAGACTCCCTGTAGTTGGTTGAAATGTTTCATGTTAATTATTGATTATGTTTATCATTTAATCTTACTATGATTTATCATATATGATGGAATATAGTGCAAGCTTTTCCCCTCTAAGTTATCCCTCAGTCAAAAAGGAGTAAAGCTTTCATGTTATAAAATGCACTTTAAATTCCCTTATTTTGAACAAGAGCTCAATTAATGATGGTTTGGGATGCCTGGAGAAATCACCTGGTTGAACTGATAAAAAAACTAGGCAGAGACATTTAAGTGATTTAGTTATTATTCCTGGGAGTATGACCTCAGAATTCTAAGTGCTAGGTGTCATTGTAAAAAAGCCACTTAATGAAGTAAAAAAAAATCATTAATTACTGAAACATAATATTGTGATTAAAAAAACCTATAAAAGTTACATCAGTATGATACCATTTAAACACACACAGAACAATAATATATCTTGTAAGGGAAAATATATAGTGAAAGTATAATGACACACATCAGAATGATAATAGCACATCAACTTAGTGATTATCTCTCATGGGAGTGGAAGATAAACATAATCAGGGAAGGGTACACAGGGAATTCCAGCTGTATCTATACTGTTTTATTTCTTAAGCTGGGGGACATAGCTGTTAGGTTACTAAAAACATGAAGATATATTTTAAAAGTTACAGAGCAACGGCTTTTTTTTTTTTTTTTTTTAGCGGTACGAGGGCCTCTCACTGTTGCGGCCTCTTCCATTGTGGAGCACAGGCTCCGGATGCGCAGGCTCAGCGGCCATGGCTCACGGGCCCAGGTAGATATATTTTAAAAGTTACAGAGCAACGGCTTTTTTTTTTTTTTTTTTTAGCGGTACGAGGGCCTCTCACTGTTGCGGCCTCTTCCATTGTGGAGCACAGGCTCCGGATGCGCAGGCTCAGCGGCCATGGCTCACGGGCCCAGGTGCTCCGCGGCACGCGGGATCTTCCCGGACCGGGGCACAAACCCGTGTCCCCTGCATCGGCAGGCGGACTCTCAACCACTGCGCCACCAGGGAAGCCCCAACAGAGCAATGGCTTTTAGTCCATTTAAAAGGTTGTGCAACCATCACTATCTGATTCCAGAACATTTTCATCACCCCCAAGAGAAACCCGGTACCCATATTAGTCACCCCCCTATCCCCCTCAAACCCCACCAGCCCTTGGTCACCACTAGTCTACTTTCTGTCTCTGGACATTTCGTATAAGTGGAATCATACAATAATGGCCTTTTGTGACTGTCTTCTTTCACTTAGCATGTTTTCAAGGTTCATCCATGTTGCAGCATGTGTCAGTACTTGATTCCTTTTTATGGCTGAGTAATATTCTATTGTATGGATGCACCACTTTTGTTTATCCATTCATCAGTTGATGAACACTGGGTTGTTTCCACTTTTTAGCTATTATGAGTAACGGTGCTGTGAACATTTGTGTACAAGTTTTTGTAGAACATATGTTTCAATTCTCTTGGGTATTCCACCTAGGAGTAGAATTTCTTGGTCATATGGTTAATTCCATGTTTAACTTTTTGAGGAAATACCAGACTCTTTCTATAACAGCAGCAGTGTTTTACATTCCCACCAGCAATATACAAGGATTCCAGTTTCTCTATATCCTCACCAACACTTATTTTCTTGGGGGTTTTCGTTGGTTGGTTTGTTTGATAGCCATCTTAGTGGATGGGAGGTGGTGTCTTGTTGTGGTTTATATTTCCAGTTACCCAATGAGATTAATGTTGAACATCTTTTTAGATGCTTATTGGCCATTTGGCACATCTGTTCTTAACATGAGCGACTTAATTATTGGTCATATAATTGGTTGCAATTCTTTTATGGAGGGGCCTTGTCTCTGAGAAGTAGTAATCTCTCTTCATATTAATAGAACTGAAATTATTGTATTTCCAAATGAAGTAAAAAATTATTACGTATAGCATTTGTTGGACTCCTTTTTCTCAAATTTGTTTTCATGATCTTAAGAAAATAAATCTGAAGAATATTTCATGGTAATAGCATTTAGAGCAAACTGTATAACAGTATGCCAGGTAGGCTTTCTATTTTCAAGTGCTTATAAATCACAAAAGTTGCCCACTTCCTGGCTTGGATCCACAAAGTGGAAAATCTACTGCACTGTTTCTAATTGTTAAATCTGCTAGTGTGCCTCTATTCCTTTTTTTAAAAGAGCTACTGTAAATAAATTGTTTACCCTAAAATGTTAGAAAAGTTTTGAACAGAAAAAAAAAAAGCTTCCTTTCCAGGAACTGAGAGAATGGTCTTCTAATTAAGGACAGTAGGTTTGCGGCTCAGTATGCAGAAAGCATGAGATTAACATTTAGTTTGCTAGCCTCGTAAGAATATACAGCACAAAAGAATGCCTTTTTAAAAGTTTACCTTTTGATTTGTGATTTCTTGGAAAATCAGTTAGCTATGTTCTCTTCTCCTATTCATTCACTCAACAAACATTCATTGAGCAACTCCTAAACAACACCAAGAGTAATTGGCAAATAAATTATATAACAACTTTCTGCCTTAGAGAGTTGACATCAAGCAACTTCAACTATATAAACCTAACTGTGAACTCAAAATTCTTGATGTTCTCATTTTTTAAAAATTGTGTAATTACTTTAAACTTTCTCTATGTAATTCTACAAAGAAAGCCTTATCACATTTCTCATGAATAATTATCTAAAATATGGAAATAGATGAGTTCATCATATATTTTCTGAGTTTAGCACTGGGCATTTTCTAGTAGCCCACCTGACTGGGGATAATCTGATTTTCTAGGGTGTGTACCTTTGCAATGGGTTCTTTTATTCTTGAATATACCAACCATTATTTGACCTCAGGGCCTTTGCAGTTGCTCTCTCCTCTGCCTGAAATGTTTCTTCCCTCAGCTGTTAGTGTTTTATACACACTCACTTATTTTAGCTCTCTCCCAGTAGGGTGGCCAACCATTCTACTAGAATGTGAGACTTTCATTTCTAACACTGGGACAGTCCCATGCAAATTTTGATAGTTGGTTACCTTACGTCTAGGCTCAATTGCCACTTTAGAGCTGTAGTTCTCAAAGTGTGATCTGTGATCCACGGGCGTCCCCAAGACTCTTATATGAGTTTTGTGAGGTCAAGCTATTTTCTTAATAATACAAAGCTATTATTTTGCCATTTTCACTGTGCTGATATGTACATTGATGGTGCAATGGCAATGGTGAGTAAAACTGTTGGCACCTTAGCACAAATTAAGGCAGTGGAAACAAACTACTAGTAGTCATTGTATTCTTCATTGCCACCCACTCACACTAAAAAAACAAAACCCACCAGTTTCACTGTATGCCCTTGATTAAAGTGTAAAAAATACTGTTTTGAAACTGACCATGGTGTGAATTTAATATTGTGTGTTGAAACCGAAAGTTCACATAAAGTACTTCTATATTCCAAAGTACAGTGATGGTCTCAAGGGAGAGTATTTGTATGATTGTTTGAATTGCAGTATGAACTAGCTGTTCTTTTTCTGGAATACCATTTTTACTTGAATAATTGACAGATAAGTGTAGTTATTTAAACTTGAGTATTTGGCAAAATTTTCTCAAAAATGAATGAAATGACCCTGACATTTCAAGGCAAAAAACTGATATTATTATTATTATTATTTTGCCAATGATAATATTCAACCTTTCAAACAAAAATTAGAATTTTGGAAGACTCAGATTTGTCATTGTAAGCTTAACAGTTTCCCAGTACTGAAAGACTTTTCTAATGAGTTTGTTGGTGATATTAATAAGTGTTATTTTTTAGTATTGTATTAAGAAGTGTATCAACATTTGGAGGATCTGAATAGTTCAGTGAAGGAATATTTTCCAAATAACCAGCACATAATTTTACAGAATTGTGCATGGATAAAAGATCCACTCAAAGCACAAAATAGACCAATGGTTTTTTTTGTAACAGAGGATGAAAAATTTATTGAAGTGGTTTCAGATTACACATTGCAACCAACCTTTAAGGAACTAACACTTATAAAGTTCCTTAAGAATATGCGTAATTGTTTGGAAAGGGTATTAAAATAACCCTCCCATTTCCAACTATACATCTATGTGAGGCCAGGTTTTCTTCATATACTTCAACCAAGAAACATATTGTAAAAGGTTGAATAAAGAAGCAGATATGAGAACCCAACTGTCTTTTGTTAGAAGAGATCTGCAAAAAATGTAAATGCAACTTTTCTTACTATTTTTATTTGTTTTGGAAAATATTATTTTTTCATAAAAATATAGTTTAACATACAATGGATTTATTCTTATTCCTAAATGAATTAATAAGTGTTTTCAAAATTTCTCAGTTTTAATCTTTGATACTGAAAATATTTATAGATATAACTCAAAAATCATCAAATAAAAGTCCTCAATTTTTTTTTTTTTTTTTTTTGTGGTACGCAGGCCTCTCACTGTTGTGGCCTCTCCCATTGTGGAGCACAGGCTCCCGACACACAGGCTCAGCGGCCATGGCTCACGGGCCTAGCCGCTCCACAGCATGTGGGATCTTCCTGGACCGGGGCACGAACCTGTGTCCCCTGCATCTGCAGGCGGACTCTCAACCACTGCACCACCAGGGAAGCCACTCAATAATTTTTAAGACCATAAAGTCATAAAGACCAAAAGTCATAAGATAAGAAAGTTTGAGAACGGCTGCTGTAGAGGACCCTCCCTTAGCTCCATATATAAAATAATATGACCTCATGCCATCAGTATCTGTATCTTTTATTCTGCTTTATTTTTCTTTGTGGCACTTAATTTCTCTTGATGTATTTGTATTGATCTGTTTGTCTCTGCCCAGTGGAATGTAAGCTTCACAAGGAATACATATTCATCTATTTTATTCACTACCGTTATTCCCAGTATCTCGAACAGTGCCTGAATCACAGTAGGTGTTAAATAAATATTATTGAGTGAATAAATTAATTTAATTTTTTTCTCTTAGAATTCTCTGTTTTCTGTTTTCCTTTTCTGTGAATTCTGCTTGTTTCATCTGATGGCCTTCTCACCTGGTGGTACATTTGCATATGAGCTTTAAAATTTTTTATTGTGAACTTATCTTTAGCAGGGCTTTTCTTTCTTGGGAGTCCTACATATTCTCTTGATAAAAGAGATGTTCCTAAGGAGCAGTTTCACCGCAGCTGCCAGAACCTTGCAGATTTCATTTGTTCAGGACCAGTTTTCATGTTAATTTTTGAGCTCAGGATTTCTGCACTGCATGGCTAGGAGACATTTGAGTCTCACAATCATGAACAATTCAAGCTTGGGTTTGGGGTTTCTTGGGTATGATTCTTCTTCCACTCATGGATCAATGGAGGCAGCTCACTTTTATGCTGCATCTCCGAGCCAGTGGATGGAGTTTTGTTACTCTGCTTGCATAGCCAGCATAGGCACTTTTTTTTTCTTGCAAAAAACAAAAGCAACAGTTTAGTTTAAAAGAGTGATAGTCGTTGAAGAATTTATACTCCTTCCCCTGCCCCATTTCCAGACTGAGAGGTAGTCTTTGCCAGCAGTTTCCTTTCAGGCATATATATTTTTTTAATTGAGGTATGGTTAATTTACAATGTTGTGTTAGTTTCAAGCGTGTGTGTGTGTGTGTGTGTGTGTGTGTAAATATATATATATATTATTTTTCAGATTCTTTTCCATTATTGGTTATTGTAAGATATTGAGTATAGTTCCCTGTGCTATACAGTAGGTCCTTGTTGTTTACCTATTTTATATATAGTAGTGTGTATATGTTAATACCAAACTCCTAATTTATCTCTCCCCTCTTCCCCACTCTCTCCTTTGGTAACCATAACTATCAGTCTCATTCTTGACATGCTTCCATGTCTTGGCTATTGTAAATAGTGCTGCTATGAACATTGGGGTGCATGTATATTTTCAAATTATAGTTTTCTCCAGATATATGCCCAGGAGTGGGATTGCAGGATCATATGGTAACTCTAGTTTTTTAAGGAACCTCCATACTGTTTTCCATAGTGGCTGCACAAATTTACATTCCCACCAACAGTGTAGGAGGGTTCCTTTTTCTCCACACCCTCTCCAGCATTTATTATTTGTAGACTTTTTAATGATGGCCATTTTGACTGGTGTGAGGTGATACCTCATTGTAGTTTTAATTTGCATTTCTCTAATAATTAGAAATTTTGAGCATCTTTTCATGTACCTGTTGGCCATCTGTATGTCTTCTTTGGAAAAATGTCTGTTTAGGTCTTCTGCCCATTTTTTGATTGGGTTGTTTTATGATATTAAGCTGTATGAGCTGTTTGTATATTTTGGAAATTAATCTCTTATCGGTAACATCATTTGCCAAGTATTTTCTCCCAGCCCTTAGGTTGTCTTTTCATTTTGTTTATGGTTTCCTTGGCTGTGCAAAAGCTTATAAGTTTAATTAGGTCCCATTTGTTTATTTTATTCCTAACTTTATCGAATGAGCCCAGTATCTCCCTTTGGCTTTGACTTTGAGTATTATTTGGGCATTTTTAAAACCCTAGCCTCTGTTGCCTATATCCAATCTCAAAGATACCCCTTGGACTTGAATTCTAGCATGATGATTTCTGGCATGATTATTTCTGTCTCTTGCTTTTTGGCTTACCTATGTAAATAACATATATTTTAAATTAGTTATGTTTTTTGTTTTTTGTTTTGCGGTACGCGGGCCGCTCACTGTTGTGGCCTCTCCCGTTGCGGAGCACAGGCTCCGGAC
>NC_041233.1:70653900-70687642 GCF_002837175.3 Physeter macrocephalus
GCACAGGCTCCGGACGTGCAGGCTCAGCGGCCATGGCTCACGGGCCCAGCCGCTCCGCGGCATGTGGGATCTTCCCGGACCGGGGCACGAACCCGTATCCCCTGCATGAGCAGGAGGACTCTCAACCACTGCGCCACCAGGGAAGCACTAAATTAGTTATGTTTTATCCAGCATTTCTCTGTCTTTGAATAGAAAGTTGGTCTTTCCCATATTTGTTTGGATTGTCATATTAACCAGAATTCTTCACTGTAAAATACCTTAGTGCTTCAGCTTCCTAATTCTTGAATTCCTATTTTTTATTTATCTTTTGGTCAATCTGTGTAATTGTTCAAGTAATTTTTCAGGAAGAATATGTGCATGAACCTGTTTAGTTTCTTTTTTCTTCCCTGGTTGCTGTAGAAATTGTTTTTTTATCATCATGATTCTAAATGTGTGCACAGATAAACAAATTTGTATATCTGTCAATTTTGTCTAGTCCAAGGATAAGTCTCCCATTTTAACCGTAAATGTTATAATCTGGTTTATTTTTCAAGTACCCTTATTTCTTATAGCTTGGATCTTTGTTCTCTGTTCTCTGAATCTATTATCTGTTATTTGCTAGTTTCAACAGTATTGGACAATTCTTTATACTTTATATCACCGATTCCATCTTTTGCAGTGTTCTATTATTTAATATTCTCTGCAAATTTAAGTTCTGTGTTGCTGTCTTTTTTACATTTTTAAAAATTTTCTGTCTTTTTATCTCAGCTTGTATTTTTATCTTATTCTCTTATGTCCTTGCTTGCTCTTGTTTTTTACTGGACATATCTTTGTTTGCATCCTCTTGACATCAAGTACTTGATTAACAAAAAAAAAGTTTGTACTTTGTAGAAAAATTATTATAGGTGTATTATTACTCTTTCTCTATAATCTGTCAGGCACTTCTCTTTTTCTCTTCTGTGACGGCATTTTTGTAGAGTGTATGTTGTTATTTTGTGAGAACTGTTCATACTTGCGTTTTGCCAACAGTTATAATATATAAATTGTTCTTTGTCCCGTTCTTGTTTTCTTGAGTTCTTGAAGAATGAACTGTCTTCTTAAAACTAAAACTGCTGTTTGACAGGTTGATGTGAATATCCCCAACCCAGTTTCTAGTGTTATTATAGAATACTTGACTGAGGTGTGATCTTTTCTTGCTCGTGTGCCAAGTTTTATTATTATGAGGAGGAAAATGTATGTTTTAAAGAATCTGTGATGTTTTATAGATCTTCCAATAAAAGCAGTACATGAAAAATCACTACCCTCAGCATTCCATTGTTTTATATCCTGACAGAACAGGAAGATGTAGTAATAGGTAAGGTGAGGTCCTGCCTCCTAAGTCGCCAAATTGCACGGAAGTCACCTTATTTCAAAGTAGCTCCCCAGCGAGAGTCTTTCAGATTAAGAAGTATCATTACAGAATGTTCTTGGCCTATCAGTATTTGTACTTTACTCTTCTTTCCCTAATCAGATTAATATCTAGCTGAATCAGCAGTTCTCTACAAATGGGAGGTTTTTTTGAGGAAAAGGGGAAGAAAAATTTTGGAGATGGAGGGTTACTTTGAGAAGGGTAGATGTAGGTTATCTGTAGACTTTGGAACACCAGATAGGTTCAGCAAAGGTGTATGGAAACAGTCAAAGGCAAACTGGCTATTCATAGCTGTGCCTGTGATCTTGATGTTGCAGGAAAAATTTCTCATATAGCCTTTGGTGCTTGTGTGGTCTTATGAATTGTTATTGCCTGAATTAATACTTCAAGATAAGTTGAAAGGTTGCCTACCTCAGCTTCTTTGATTAAAACTAGTTCCATGGCTTTAAATATAGTCCAGTTTCCCTTGGTTAAAATTCTAATCAGTTTCTCTCAAGAGAAGACAGAAAAGCAGAAGAAATGGGAGATATGTGACCATCACAGTAGGAATGTAGATCAGGCTGTTACTCTAAAATGTTCTTTTCCTCTTTATTCTGAGCTTCTGCCCCTCTCAGTTTTTATTAAGAGTACTTGCTTATGTCCCTGCTGGAAGAGAGGATTATATTCCTGGGAAATTCTGAGGATCTTATGCCATTATATTTGGTGAACATGCAGTTTTTTGTTTGTTTTTTGCTGAATTGAACTAGCTCTATTATTTTAACTCTTCATAAAAGTAATGCCTGTTTATTGCAATATTCAAAAGATAGAGATAGGCAAAAAGCAGAGTGAAAACCACCTATATATAGTTCTGCCATATAGTTAATATTTTCATAGGTTTTCTTTCAGAATTGTTTAAATGCATGTATTTTTTTTTCTTAAATGATTTGCTTTTTTCCATTCATTATACCCTGGTTATATCAGTAAATATATATCTAAATAAGCAGTTTTTAATGGTAGCATAGTAAATGGCTATACCATATTTTAGTTAACTAGTTTTCTATTGATAAATATTTACTATTACTATTAATAGTTACTATTATTAATATCACTGTGATGATACTTTTATACATACATCTGTGTGCACTTATGTTTTTAGGGTAAAGTCCTAGAAATCAAATTGCAATGTCAATGGGTAGATACAGTTGACCCTTGAACAGCATAGGTTTGAACTGCATGGGGCCACTTATGTGAGGATTTTTTAAAATAAATACAATGATACTACATGATCCGATTGATTGAATGTGTGGATTAGAACTGTGGACATGGAGAGCCACCTGTAAAGTTATATGCAGTTTTTTAAAAAATAAATTTATTTATTTATTTATTGGCTGCATTGGGTCTTTGTTGCTGCGTGCGAGCTTTCTCTAGTTGTGGCAAGTGGGGGCTGCCCTTCGTTGAGATGCGCAGGCTTCTCCTTGCGGTGGTTTCTCTTGCTGTGGAGCACGGGCTCTAGGTGCGCAGGCTCAGAAGTTATGGCTGTCTGGATCTAGAGCACAGGCTCAGTAGTTGTGGCACACAGGGTTAGTTGCTCCGTGGCATGTGGGATCTTCCAGGACCAGGGCTCAAACCCATGTCCCCTGCATTGGAAGGCGGATTCTTAACCACTGCACCACCAGGGAAGTCCCTATATGCAGATTTTTGACTGCATCAAGGGTCAGCGCCCCTAACCTCCGTGTTGTTCAAGGGTCAACTGTACTTTTAAAGCTCTTGATAATTTCCAAATTGTCCTCCAGAAAAGTTCCAGTTTATATTCCCACAATATCACTATTTGTACAATAGAAATTATTGATTTTTTTTACAAATACAAGAAAAATGTCATCTTTTATGGTTTTAATTTGAACTTTTTAGTTTACTTATATTTTTTTCATTTGTTCAGATTGTTCATCTTTACTTTGTGCTTTGCCTATTCATATCCTTTCCTTGTCTTTTTCTCACTGAATTCTAGCTTTTTATGTGCTATAGATATTACCCTTTCTTTGTCATTTGTTGCAAATTTTATTATTTGTAGCTTGGTTTTTTATGATTTTTTAATCAAAATTTAGAATGTTTATGTTGCTATTTTTAATCCTTTTGTTTGTTTCTGAAATTCATTGTTTAAATAATGTCTTTTTCCAGTACTTTTACAGGTTTTTTTCTTCAATATTTTAAATAAAAATGATTCTCCATTTTTGCCTGGGTAAATGTCACATGTTTCTCATTGACTGTGATACAGATATGTGTGTGTGTGTGTGTGTGTGTGTGTGTGTGTGTGTTATATATATATGTGAAACTGTATATTTGTGTTTGTTTTTAGATATTCTATATTATTCTGTTAATCTATTTGTTTTGGCACCAGTATCATATTCACTTAATTACATTAGCTTTAAAATATCTTTGACCCTGTGGAATGACAATTTGTTTTGTTTTCCTAGATAAATTTGAGATCGTTTTTTCAAGTTCCAGCAAAATAAAAGTATTGGGGTTTTAATTAAGATTATACTAAGTTCATTTGGGGAGAACTGATATATTTACAACTCTGAATCTTCACATTCAAGAATATAGCATAGGGGCTTCCCTGGTGACAACAGTGGTTGAGAATCTGCCTGCCAATGCAGGGGACACAGGTTCGATCCCTGGTCTGGGAAGATCCCACATGCTGCGGAGCAACTAAGCCCGTGTGCCACAACTACTGAGCCTGTGTGCTAGAGCCCGTGAGCCACAACTGCTGAGCCCGCGTGCCACAACTACTGAAGCCTGCACACCTAGAGCCCGTGCTCCACAACGAGAGAGGCCACTGCAATGAGAAGCCCGTGCACTGCAACAAGGAGTAGCCTCCGCTCGCCACAACTTAGGGAAAGCCCACGTGTAGCCATGAAGACCCAACGCAGCCAATAAATAAATAAATAAATTTATTTTTTAAAAAAAGAATATAGCATATCTTTCTATTTATTTATACCTTCTTTTATGTTCCTCAGTGCAGGCTTTTTCATATAGGTCCCACATACTTCATGTTAAGTTTATTTGTGTTTTGTTTAGTTTTTGGTGTTGTAAATGGGATCTTTTCCATGCTTTTTTCTATTTATTGTTGGTAAATAGAAAAAATACTAGTTTTTGGTATTTATTTTGTTACTAGCCTTTTTACTGAACTCTTCTCTATTTCTAAGTTTCTCAGTAGATTTTCTTGGATTTATTAGGTACACAGTAATCACATTTGCCCAAACAAACAAAAGAGAGAGAGAGAATTGTGTGCCAGCTTTTTAAATAATTGTTATCTCTTGTTCCTTTTCTTGACATATTGCATTAACAAGAACTTCCAGAACAGACGTAAATAGCAGTGGTCTTATCAGGCATCCTGATAATCCTTAATGAAAAGATGAGAGATGAGCCAAGACTTGACTGAGATGAAGGAATGAACCATAAGGAATCTGGGGAAAGAGATTACCAGGCATAGAATATCCAGCGCAAAGGCCTTGAGGAGAGAGTGTGGCTGGATGTTCGGGGAATAACAAGGAGGCCAGTGTGGCTAGAGAGGAGTGATTGAGGAGGAAACTGGTAGAAGATTAGATTAGAGAGGGAATAAGAGTGCAATCATGTAAAGCCTTATAAGCCATTATAAGGACTAATATTTACTAATATTGAAACTTCCTTGCTTTCTATATTAGGATTACTGTGTCATAGTGAGTTATTCTTTAAGCATTGCATCTGTGGTTAAGAAATGTATTTATAAAAAATAGAGCTATTTTTAAAAAAAGTTAGTATCTGCAATTGATACAGTATTCATTGATGTACTCTAATGTTGAAACGTCTTTTATCATAGTCCTAACAAACGCATTCTTTCCCCAGTTGCTGTGATTACGAATGTGAAATCTTCTACCTAACTTTCATGATGTTTTCTTATGTAGTGTTGCCTATTTTACTCTTGGGCAGAGCATTTAGTCAGCAAAATACCAGTTCCTAAAGCCTGAAATTATTTTAAGCAACAGCAACCACAACAAAGTGTAGATTGTACTTTGTACTTTGCTTACTTGGACCCAAACATTAATTTCAAATTCTCAGTCATTCTCAACTTTCAAGTTATTCTGATAGAAAAATACCTAAGGGTGCCCAAGCAGCAAGAGTGGTGAAGAGTCACAAATCATGGCTATGCTGAAAACTGACCTAGTTGACCAGATAAGTCAGCTAACTGGGGAAACTACAAGCTCTTTTGAAAAATCAAATATCCCAGGAAAAATAAGACAAGGAAAGGGGAAAAAAAGTGTTTATTTCTGAGAGAAGTAGAATTAACCAGAGTATTGGCACTGTTATAATTAAAATTTTCCAAAACAGCAATATTTTCTGACAAAGTTTGGCTATTTGATTCTAGCATATAACTTTAAGGCTGCGTGCAAATATTTTCATTTCATCTGCCGTCAGAGGAAGGAAAGAGAGTAGAAAGAGAAATTTGAACCTTCCACCCTTTTCGTTTGTAGCCCCTTGAGATCCCTGGGTAATTTAGCAGATACAGCCAGTAGTTCCTTAAGTTTTTATTTATCATGGATGTCCAGGCTACCCTGGATATAAGATAGTGCCTCAATTCAAACCTGACCCAGATAAGTTCAAAAATATCTTTTTAAATCACAATTTTACATCTCTTCTAGTATCTTCCCAATTCTGATTCCTACCCATCACTTTTGCGACAAAAGAAAGGAGAGAGAGATTTCTGATGATAATTTATTCTGTGAAATGACCTCATCTTGTGATCCTATCAGCATCTTCAGGGTTATATTTAGAATATTTATACATCAGTAGGTCTGGTTTTCAAAAGTAAGAATGTGAAAAATAATTTAAGAAATGAGTTGTGATAACAGGAAGAACAAAAGGAACAATGAGAAACACATTCTGCAAATAGGTGGTCTTGAAAAGCTTTTTTTAGTAGTGAGAGTTAATAACTTATACTTGGTAGAGTGGAACTGGATAAATCCGAAGGCATTTGTCCCATTAGTTCCATTAAAATAGAAGGTCTAATAATATTAGACCCCATGTAGTTTCTGCAACTATAACTTAACTGCCTTCCTCAACTTGTGAGTCAGCGTAGGCAATCTATTCTTTCTTGACCTTCCTAACTTGAGCTTTTCCAAAGTCCTGCTTCTTTCTCTATTACTCTCTTTTCCCTACTTGCCAATTCCATTATTCATTAAATGTTTTCATCACAGATCCTAAGTAAATTTAAAAATTAATGTTACTGTAATCTTTCTGTAGTTACTGATTCTCTGGGGCTTATTGGGTCTTGATTAAAAGAGGAAAATGTGTGAGTAAAAGATGAAGACAGAGTGTAAAACAGAAAGTAAGAATGAAGAGTACACCAATAATAAGAATGAAAACAAAAAAGTAGAAAAGACCTCAAAATGGATAATTTACATAGAATTTTAGGGAAGAGGAAAATTATAACTCTACCCTTCTTATAGATCTTTTGAACAGCAGTCTGATTTTCATTTGGGGTATATAGGTTTCATCTTTTCAGGTTATGGTAAAACATTCCAATTAAATGCCAATATGTCTAATATCTCTCCTTAATAATTGTTATTTTCCCTTTTAAGAAGAAGACGTGGCTCAGTGATAATTTTAGGTCTTAGTGATAGCTGGAAACAGAGCACCTTAATTTCTGAGTCCTTAACATAAGGCTTCTGTGAATTCGAGTGATAAATTTGCTTGTCTTATTTTAAAATTCCTTAGTTTGATACATAATATTTTCTCCATTTTTGGTTTTCAGTGCAGATTTGACTACAGATCAGTGGTAGATACAGAATCAGAATTTGGGAATTTTGATTCTGAAAGGCATATTACATGAAATACCTAACTGGATTAAACCAAAATATATCCAGCCTGATATTTGGTCTCAAAGCATTTTTGTAAACATTCATGGTTATTGTTCATAATTGCAACTCTGAGAGTTAGGAATATACTGCAAGCAACCTTTTCTCAATAAATTCTGATGGACCTAGTATTTTGTAATTTTTCTGTCTCTTAAACGTATATACTTTCAATTTATGCTGTTATCAGAGACTGAAGTCCCTTTTTAGTACCAAAAGTATCTTTTTACTACTTTGAAATAGTTCTGATATTTACATATTAGTATCATGATTTAGAGGCAATAAAGTCAGAAGACCTGAATTTTAGTCCTGGGTTTGCCCCTAATTAATTATATAACCTTTGTTAGGGTATTACTTCTCTGGAACTCATTTTATTCTCATTTATATAATATATACTAAATAGCACAGAAGTATTTTCTTATTCAAAATAAATGTGATAAAATTCATGATCATACTCTTGTTCACCATTGTTACCAGTTTCTGTATAATTTTATAGATCAGACCATATGTTTTCTAATTTCTGTCTTCTCAGACAGTAAAATACTAACTGCCCATTCTCCCTTCCCCCAATTTTGAAAGTATTTTCTGAATTCCTTTGGTCATGTAAATTGCACCTTTCTAATCTTTCTCTGTTGATGTCTTTCTTAAGATAAAATTGATGAAATCAGCACCAAGTGCTGAAGGTATGGGCAGATGGGCTATGATATTATATAAATTTAAGGTCATATTTTCTGTTTTATTTCAGCTGCTTTTTTTTTTAATGCCAGTATTTCTAGGGCTTTTTAGCCATATCATTTCAAAATGTCTTTTAGGCCAACCCTTTGCCTCTGGACTAAACTATTCCTAAACTCTTTATTATTCAATATCTTCTGGGACAGAGATTTCACAACCTGTCTCTCACCTTGAGGAAGTTCTTAACAGCTAACATAAATCTTGCTTTCTGCAATTTAAGTTGAATTTATTTCCTTTTCCTTTTCTTTGTGGAGATGGGAACAGCCCCAGATTTGAAGTGATGCTTTCTTATGAGGGCCAGTACTGAATGTAGTGGAAAGATTATTTCCAGTCTGGCATCATTTTTAGCTTTTATATATTAAAGCTTCCTGACTTTCATTTCAATGTTCATGGTCTCAAGAGATGCTATTCTTTACAGCCCAAATGAAATAACAGTTACATATCTAATATTAATGTTTATTTTATCTTTTGCTAGTTAGAACCAAATGAGGTACTAAAATAAAAAATGAGTTCTCAAAACCCATTTGAAGACTTTAGCAGATTTGTGTTTTATTTGGTATAACTATAGTCATGGGACTAGGTTTTTGCCTGTGGTTTTTAGATTTTATCTCATAATTTGATTAGTCATTTATTCATCCATATCTTTCATGTAAGTGATGAGAATAGAAATTTGTTCTTTAAAACAAGCTGTCTTAAAGCAGATTTCAATGTGTGTCATCAAAAAGCTTTAGTACCGGGCTTCCCTGGTGGCGCAGTTGTTGCGCGTCCGCCTGCCGATGCAGGGGAATCGGGTTCGCGCCCCGGTCTGGGAGGATCCCACATGCCGCGGAGCGGCTGGGCCCGTGGGCCATGGCCGCTGAGCCTGCGCGTCCGGAGCCTGTGCTCCGCAACGGGAGAGGCCGCAGCAGAGGGAGGCCCGCATACCACAAAAAAAAAAAAAAAAAAAAAAAAAAAAAAAAAGCTTTAGTACCTAAGGTACAAAATGGTGCTAGGTATTAGAAAGGAAAAAGTAAACACCTTCTCTGCCCTTGAGGCGCCTATAGTCTTATTAGGGGAAGAGATTATAAAAATTATAATTATAAAGCATTTATAAAATAATTTAAGATAGAGCATATAAAGTAAGATGTTTAATGTGAATTTTATTTTGCATTTTAAAGATTAATATAAAAATTTTATACTATACATATCTGTTCTATTAACTACCCTAAAATGTCTAATTGTTTCATTCTGATTTCTGTTTTTTTTACTTTAAAGATTCAGCAGTTTTCTGAAAAAGCCTTCCTCTTACAGCTTTTGAAAACTCATGAAAATGCCTTAGAAAGACAATGCAGTGAAATTACAAGCCAAAGGAATATGCTTCTCCAAACGTTTGTAAGTCTCCAGCCACTTAGAAAAATTTATTTCACTAACTGTATCAAAAAGTATTAAAATATACTTAAGTGTACTTTTAGAAAAAATTATCCGTATGCATATTGGCAGATAGTCCTGTTCAGATATGGAAAATTATTAAGTGCTATTTTAAACCAGTTGGTAGAGTAATATAGTTTGAAAGAATTTTATTGGCAGCATGCAGTATAGAAATTATTTGTAATTGTAATAAGCATAAAAGAAATAGTGAAATTGATTTGAATTGCTCAGGCTTCAAGACCTTGGTTTTAATGCTTTTCAAAGGCAGAGAGGTTCACACTTTAGGCATATTAATGGATGTGGGTGAAAAGATAGATTTTGTGTATCTTTTTATCGTAAGTCAGAGCCAACAGACTCAGTAGTTTTTTTTTTGTTTTTTATTTTTTGCGGTACGAGGGCCTCTCACTGTTGTGGCCTCTCCCATTGTGGCGCACAGGCTCCGGACGCGCAGGCTCAGTGACCATGGCTCACGGGCCTAGCTGCTCCGCGGCATGTGGGATCCTCCCAGACCAGGGCACGAACCCGTGTCCCCTGTATCGGCAGGCGGACTCTCAACCACTGCGCCACCAGGGAAGCCCAACTCAGTAGTTTTAAATGATAAGGACAGTTTAGGAATATGATTTGTAACTAACTGACATTTTGAAAAAAATGCATTTTAAAATATTAAAAATATATATCTAAAGTCAGAGTCAACCACCAAATGGTTATGAATGACATGGCCAGTTTCCAAATGTAGCTCATAATTAGTTACATTTCTTAGAAAAAAAAATAGGAAAATGCAGTAATGTTTAGGTTCTACCATTGTCAAAAAGTTTAGGTACTAGCATTGTTTAAAGTTTTTGTAAATTCATATTTTTACTCCATGTTGACATTTCATGAAATGTAGCTATTATTTAGAACTGAATTTGAAATGAATATATAATTTTACCTTCGTTGTCTAAATTTTAAAAGGTTTTCTTGGATTTCCTTTTTTGTTTTTCTTTTTTATCCTGTAAGACAGCAATTCCTTTGCGTGTAGACTTTCATTTTCAACTTTGGTCATTTAATTATTTTACCACCCATTTTGCAATGAAACAATGGCATATATGGCTGTAAGTTTAATACACAAACAAATGCATACATAATGATGGGTGGTAGAATTTCTACCTAAATAATTGTCCTAAAACATTAAGAGTAAATCTTTCACATGAATATACTTAGTTGTTAATATGTAATAACTTCAGTTTTTTAATTAATATTGCTGGAGGAGTACAGTATTTTAATCCCAGGAAGTATAGTTTTCTATTTTGTTGTTAATATTTCCAAATGATTGCATTTTAAATCACTAAGGGAAAATATTGTTGCAATTAACACCTATATTTGTTCCTTTGTTTCCATTTTTCAGGAGGCTACAAAGAGAAAAGTGACAGAGGAGGAAGAAAAATTTATTAAGGAAATTACAGACTTCAATAATGAGTATGAAATAACAAAGAAACGAGAGCTTTTGATGAAAGAAAATGTCAAGATTCAAATATCTGACTTAGAAAACGAGGCAAACATTCTGAAAATGGGTATGAATACACAGTACCACCTCATTTATCTGGTAGTATTGAAAGTAACATATTTTGAATTAATGTTTTTTCCAGAAATTTAACTTTTTCATAAGTAAATTGGGTTATTGCATAGCTGTTCTTTTACTTTTATCTTAATGGTATGTATCTTTTATTGTGAACAGTCTCAAATTCTTTAGAAGTAGATGTGACATGAGCATTGGTCATTTATTTAGTAATCACATCTGTTTACTATCTGTTGTGTGTTAGATACTCTTTTCGGTCCTGGAGAAGTAAAACTAAAAAGTGAAGGGATCAAATCCATAAGCAAATGTTTATAGTAAAATGTGATAGAAGCTATAATAAGGGTAATACTGTTGCTGTGATCCTCATTTTAAGATCAATCCAGTTTAAACTAGGAAACACAGTTACACAGTGAGGTGGGGAGAATTTCATTTCAGAAACAGTACTATGCAGGTTATTGCAGTTTGTGATAAGATCCTGAACTAAAGAAGTTACCGAAGAGAGGAGACGATGAATTAAAGAGATGTTTAGGAAGAATGACAGGACTGTATCACTCATTAATGTAAACAGATATATAGAAAGTCAAGCATGAATCACAGTTTTCAAACTTAAGAGATTGGGTAGAATATGGTACCAGGAGTAAGAGCAGAGGTGGAGGTGAACTATAGCCTTTTCTGGACAGAAAGATTAAATTTTATTTCAGGTAGTTTTAGTTGGAGATGTCTATGGGATAAACAGGTGGAAATGCCCAGGTAGTAGGTGGAAATTTGGTCGTGAAGCTGATAAGAGAGATCAGAGCTAGAGTATTGGGTTTGGGAATACAGAGGAGTTGGTGACATAATTCAAAGGGAACATGTAGAGGGAACATAGAGGAGGAACGAAGACCAAAGACAGAAACTGGGAAAGCATAGCATTTAAGGAAAGGAAGAGAAGAAGAATGAGATAGAGATGTCAAAGAGGGCAAGGGGAGAACCAGCAGAGAGTAATATGTGATTTGGGGCAAGATGCTTAAGTTTTCTTTGCCTCAGTTTCCTCATCTGTAAAGATGGAGGATAATAATAATGACCTTAACAAGGTTGTTGTGAGGATTCAATGAAATAATATTTAAGTACATAGAATGCTACCGGGAACATAATTAAATGCTTAAAAATATAGGGATTATACTTTTTAATTAGTTTAATTTTATAGATGAAGGAAATGAGGTTCTCAGTGATAAATTGCTTTGGGTAGAGAGTGTAGGACAGAAGTTCTTAACCATAGGCACACATCTGGGAAGTTTTAAAAAAATATATTAAATTCTTGAGTCTCATCTCAGATTTATTGAATCAGGATATGGAACATAATTTTTTAAGTCCCTTAGATAATATTCATGTTTACTGCTATTTCATGATCACAGGTGTAGAACACAAGTTTAAATAGGTGTTAACCTTAGGAGATACTCTAAAACTACCTTTCTTTAAAAAGTCATGGATATGACCACTTCTATTCGCAATAGTATTGGAAATTCTGACCAGATCAGTTAGGCAGGAAAAAGAAACAAAAGACATGCAAATTGGAAAGGAAGAAGTAAAATTATCTCTCTTCCCAGATGGCATAATCTTATAGGTAGAACACCTAACAATTCCACACAAAAAAACAAAACAAACAAACTGGCAAAACAAACAGCTTAAGCTAATAAATACAGCAAAGTTGCAAGTTAGTTGCATTTCTGTATACTAGCAAAGAGCAATCTTTCAAGATTCTACTTATAATAGCATCAAAAGGAATAAAGTACTTAAGAAAAAATATAACCAAGGAGATTAAAGACTTGTACACTGAGAACTATAAAACATTACTCAAAGAAATTAGAGAAAACCTAAATAAATGGAAAGATATCCCATGTTCATGGATTGGAAAACTGAATATTGCTACTATGGTATTATTATCCAAAATAATCTATAGATTCAATGCAATCTCTATCAAAATCCCAACAGCATTTTTTTCATGAATAGAAAAACCCATCCTAAAATTTATATGGAATCCCAAAGGATCCCAAATGGCCAAAACAAGAACAAAGTTGGAGGACTCAAAATTCCTGATTTCAAAATTTAGTAAAATGCTATGGTAATCAAAACAGTGTGATACTGGAATAAAGACAGACATATAGAACAATGGAATAGAATAGAGAGCTCAAATATAAACCCTTGTGTCAAATGATTTTTGATAAGGGTGCCAAGACCATTCAATGGGAAAGGACCGTCTTTTCAACAAATGCTGCTGGGAAAACTGGATACCACATGCAAAAGAATGAAGTTGGGCCCTTACCTTACACTGTGTATGAAAATTAACTAAAAATGGATCAAAGTCATAAACTTAAAAAATAAAATAATGAAGCTCTTAGAAGAAAACATATGGGAAACACCTCATGACATTGCATTTGGTGATGATTTCTTGGATACTGAAAACACAGACAATAAAAGAAAAAATAGATAAACTGTACTTGGTCAAAATTAAAATCTTTTGTACATCAAAGGACACTGTCAAGAGAGTAAAAACACAACCCACAGAATGGGAGAAAATATTTTCAAATCATATCTTTGATAAGGGATTAATACCCAGAATATTAAAAAAAACTGGGGCTTCCCTGGTGGCGCAGTGGTTGCGCGTCCGCCTGCCGATGCAGGGGAACCGGGTTCGCGCCCCGGCCTGGGAGGATCCCACATGCCGCGGAGCGGCTGGGCCCGTGAGCCATGGCCGCTGGGCCTGCGCGTCCGGAGCCTGTGCTCCGCGACGGGAGAGGCCACAACAGAGGGAGGCCCGCATACCACAAAAAAAAAAAACAAAAAACCCATAACTCAACACCAAAAAAACCAAACCAAAAAAAACCCAATTAAAAAATGGGCAAAGGATTTGAATAGACCATTTTTCCAAAGAAATGGCCAGTAAGCTCATGAAAAAATGTTCAACCTAAATAGTCATTAGGGAAATGGAAATCAAAACCACAATGAGATATTGCTTAACACCCATTTAGGATGGCTGTTATTTAAAAAAAAGTCAAAATCTCCACAACATGATATTCACACTGTTCAGGATGCAATCCAAAATTCCTTGACCTGTGACGAATCAGTGAAACATGACCTAATGTCAAAAGAAAATAATGAGATGCCAAAACCACAGTGATCTAGATATTAGAGTTGTAAACTTTATAGCAGCTTTATTAACTATGCTCAGTGAGTTGAGAAAAATGCACTTGTAATAGATGAAAAGATAGGTAATCTCAGCAGAAAAATATGAAATGTAAAAAAGAATCAAATGAACATTTTAGAACTGAAAAATACAGTATCTGAAATAAAAATGTCACTTAATAGCAGAATGGAGCTGACAGAGGAGCCAATGAACATGAAGCTGGATTAATAGAAGTTACCCAATCTGAAGAAGAGAGAAAAAATTGAAACAAAACAAAACGAAACAAAAAAATAGAAACTCAGGGACCTGTGGGACAATTTCAAAAGGTCTAACATGCAGATAATTAGAGTTTCTGAAGGAGAGAGGAGAGAGAATGGGGCAGAAAATATATTTGAAGAAATCATGGCAGAAAGTGTCGTAAATTTGCTGCAAAATATTAATTCATAGATTCAAGAAGCTCAGCAAATCCAAACAAGATAAATTCAAAGAAATTCATGCCTAGGGACATAATAACAGTGAAATTGTTGAAAAGCCAAAGATAAAAAAATCTTGAAAACAGGGAGCAATTAATCAAATGACCATGCACTTGTCACTAGAAACCATGAAGTCAAGAAGATAGTGGAATAATGAAAGTGTTGAAAGAAAAGTAAATCTCTATATCCAGTGAAAAATCCTTCAAAAGGTAAAATAAAGACATTTTCAAGTAAAGGAAAATTAAGAGAATTCTTTGCCACCATGACTGAACAACCATGACTGAACAACAAGAAATGCTAAAGGAAGCTCTCCAAGTAGAAGTAAAAATGACACCAGAGACAAACTCATATCTTAATTAAAATAATCAGAAATGGCAAATAAAATGTAAGTACCTATGTTTTCTCTTAATTTTTAAAAAAACATATGATTTCTTAAAGCAAAAAATATATTGTCTTGTGGAGTTTATAATGAATGTAGAGGCAATTTGTATACATGTATGTCATATGCATACATGACAACTATAACATAAAGAAATGGAAAGGGGGCCTGGTAAGTGGATCTGTACAGTTCTGTATAACATTCAGAAAACCGGGAATAGAAGGGAACTTTCTCGATCTGATAAGTATCCTGTATGAAAAGCCTACAGCTAACATTATACTTAATGGTGAAATATTGAATACTAACATCATACATAATGGTGACATATTAAATACTTTCCCACAAAGACTAAGGTAAGGGTGCCCATTAATACCACTTTTATTCAATATGGCTCTGGATGTCCTAGCCGTTTTAGCTATTGCAATAAGACAAGGGAAAAAAAGGCATACAGATCAGAAAGGATAAAAATAAAATTGCCTCTATTAGTAGATTGCATGATTGTTTATGTAGAAAATAGTAAGGAATTTACAAAACAATTACTAAAATTAATAAGTCAATAAAGTAATGCAAGAATGATGTATAAAAATCAGTTGAATTTTTATGTGCTAACAACAAATAATTGGAAAATGGAATAAAAATGCCATTTAAACAGGATCAAAAAATAACATAGGAACAAATTTAACAGAATACATGCAGGACTTCTACACTGTAAACTGAGCATTACTGAGAGACATTAAGGAAGAACTAAATAAATAGATATACCATGTTCAGGGATTGGAAAATTCAATTTTTTTAATATGTCTGTTCTCTTCAAATGGATCTTAGGTTCAACAGAATCTCAGTAAAAGTCCCTTTAAGTTTTATTAAATCTCGACAAGCAGATTCTAATATTTATATGGAAATACAAATGACTTAAAATAGCCACAATTTTTAAAAAATAGAACAAAATTTAGAGATTTATACTCCCTGGTTTCAAAATTGCTAAAAAGCTACAATAATCAAGATAATGTGTCATTGGCTTAAGAATAGGCACATAGATCACTGGAATGGAAAAGAGTCCAGAAATAGACTTATGCATATATGGTCAACTGATTTCCACTGATGGTAGCAAGGCAATTCAGTGGGTAAAGGAAATTCATTCATCTATTATAAAACAATGATTCTTAACTTTTACTTCACACCATATTAAGAATCAACTCAGAATGGACATACACCTAAACATAAAAGCTAAATTTATGAAACTCCTAAGAGAAAACATAGTAGGAAATCTTCACCATTTTGGAATAGGCAATGATGCCTAAAATAGGACCCAGAAACATAAACCGTAAAAGAAAAAAATACATTGGACTTAAAATAAATATAAAAATACTACTTAAAAATGAAAAATCAAAGTACAGACTTGGAGAAAATATTTGCAGTATACATATCTGGCAATGTACTATTATCCAGAATATAATGAACTCTAACAACTTAATAAGAAGGCAACAAAACTGATTGTGAAAGGGGAAAAAGATTTGAACTTTGCAAAAGAGTATATACTAGTGACCAATGAACATGTGAAAAGACACTCAATATCTTCAGTCATAAGGAAAATGCAAATTAAAACCATGATGAGATATCACTGTATATTCACTTAATTAAAATTAAAAAGCTTTATCATAGCAAATGTTGACAAGAATGTGGAGAACTTGAAATACATATGGTAGTGATGGGAATGTAAAACAAATCATACAACCACCTTGGAAAATTGTTTTACAGTTTCTTAAAAAGTTAAACATACTCCAGAGAAATGAAGCATATGTTCACACCAAGTTTTTAGCAACTTTATTCATAAAACTGAACATAACTTAAATGTTAAGAGGTTAATTAAGATTAAGAGGAGAATGGATAAACAAAAGTGGTATATCCGTGCAATGGAATACTCAACAATAAAAATAACAAATCTGCTGACGCACAGCATGGATGCATCTCAAAATGATATGGTGAGTGAAATAAGCTAGACACAGAAAAATACATACTGTATACAATGCAAACTATGTGACAGCAATCAGAAAGTGACAACAAGCAGATCAGTGGTTGCCTAGGTTGGAATGTATGAACTGCAAAGGGGCACAGGAATTTTGGGGGATTAATGGAAGTACATTATTTCTTGATTATGGTGGTGGTTTCACAGTATATATGATGGTCAAAACTCATGAAATTGTGTGCTATAAATATATGTACTTTATGTAAATTACTCCTCTATAAAAATGATAGAGAAAAAAATGTCCTTGATGCCACAAATAATGTAGGAGCCCCCTATTTTGTGTTCTTTCTTCCAGAAATATGAATTTATTTTAACAGATTTGCTTTCATGGTGCTTGATACTGTTGGTTCTTTATACTTTCAAAATGTCTCTAGGGTTTCCATATGAAATTTAATCTCCATAATGGCAGGGACTTCGTTTTGTTTAATGCTCTATCTCCAACAGTATAAATGAGATAATTATAAATTGATGACTGCTTCAAAAAGAGAAGTACAAACTGATATGAGAACATGTAAGGGAACCTAACCTGGACTAGGTAGTTAAGGAAGGACTACCTGAGCAAGTGACTTTCAGACTGAGATCTGAAGTGTCATAGGGATTAGCCAAATGAGAGGTTTGGGTCTAGATGTCAGATAGTTAGATATTTAACTTAAGAGCTCAGAGAGAGGTTTGGGCTAGAGCTATTAAATTTGGGGAATCACCCAGGGAGAATGTATTGAAAGAAAATACTAGAACCCTGAGTAACACCATGACTTTCAAGAAGAGGAAGAAAGCAGAGTGTGAGAAAGAACTTCGAGAAATTTAGGCACATTCAAGAAAGGATACATTGCTCTGTGAAGTTGGGATCACCTAGGGGAGAGAGTATTTGAGGTTGTATTTGAGAATATTTGGCAAAGCTGCCAAACTGTCAACCATAAGGACTAAGAAGCAGCAGTTGGATGTCCCTGGTGATCTTTAGGAAAAGCAACAGATTGAGGTAATTAGAGAAGAAGGGCAGAAGCCGGGTTGTAATGAGTTGAGCAGTGAGGAGAGGAAATGGTGACCATGAGCATAGATAAGTCTTCGAAGAAGTTTCTCTGCCGATAAGATAGAAAGTCCAGTAACCCAGGAGGATGTGAGGTCAAGGGAGGGTTTTTAGTGGGAAAGTAGGATTGTCCTTTTTTCATTTTTCTTTCTTGAAATGGGAGATATTTGAACATACTTAAATATTGATGGATTGGAGCCAGTAGGGAGGTAGAGTTGAAAATTACAGAAAGAAGCTAAATTCCTGGTGAAGATGGGCAATGGTACACAGGTTGTGGGACTGGTGGTGATTCAAGAAGAAAAAAAAATAAAAATTAAGAAACAACCTACATGAACAACAACAAGGGCCTCTAATAATCTGAGTTTTTTATCTGTACTTTTGTGAATGTATTTGTGTGGTAAAAATCTAATGAAATTGCTAAATCAAAGGGAAATATTAAGAGACTTAATACTAAATTACACTCCTTATAGCACTGAATTAATTTTCCTACCAACTGCATAGGAAAGTGCCTGTTTTCCTAAATCATTATCTCCTACCATTACCAATCTGGGCATTATCAATGACTAATCTTTGCCAATCTGACAAGTCAAGATGTTATTTTCATTGTTAGTTTAATTAGCATTTCTTTGATTTTGCACTATGTTGAATTTATCTGAATTTATTGACCATTTATATTTTTCTTTTTCTGTGAACAATCTGTTAATATTCTTTGTTCATCTTTGTGTATTTTTATTCTTACTGATTTATATGAGCTTTTTGTAAATTAATGAAGTTAGCCCTGTGTCATGTGTTATAAATTTGTGTCCTAGTTTATTGTTTACCTTTGACTATACTTATAGTATGTATGTATGTGTCTCCTGTGTGTGTCTGCATATGTCTGAATGCCATATAGAAATTTTAAACTTTTGCAGTCATCATCATCAATCTTTTCCATTATGGCTTCTGGATTTTGTCTCCAGCTTAGAAAGAGTTTTACTATTAATCATGACGCCAGATTGAAACTTTCTCTCTTTCTTCTCCTTCTTTCTCTTTCTTCTCCTTCTCTCTCTCTCTCCCCTCTTTTTTCTTTCCCTCCCTACCCTCCCCCTTTTGAGATGATCATATATACTTTTCCCACTTTAATCTATTAACATAGTGAACTTTGTTAATAAATATCCTATTATTAACCTTGCTTAGCTGTGGTCTCTAATGTTTTCTTTAAGATTTTTGCATCAGTATTTATAAGTGAGATTAATCTTTTTGGGTGTGTTATATTGACTTAACAGAAAGAATGTGAAAGCTTTCTTCTTTCCCCAGCTGGAAAAAATGTAAATACTAGAATTATCAACTCCTTCAAGGTTCAAAAGAATTCACCTGTAAAACTGTTTATGGTGACTGTTTCTCCCTGTTGGTGCTGGTGGAGAAAGGAGTTACTCAAATTTTAAGCACATACTAGAGCCATTTTCTTCTCAGAGCACTTTTAGTTTCCATTTGTCTTCTGTCCCGTCAGTGGTTGCTCTTCCATTCCCTTTTCTAATTTGTACCACCATATCTGTTATTTCCTGATACTTGATTTTTCTCTTCTCTCTTCCTTCTTCTGCTGGCTGTCCCCTCTGACCTTTCCCATTGAGCTTTTAGACCATAACTATGGTTAGTTAGCCAGTTACATTGGGTTTTGAATAATCTTCATCTTCATTTCTCCATAGCTATTTTATTATTTTCTGCTACTTAGAGTTTTCTTTCCACTGCCTGATATCTTCCTTGATTTATTAGTTTTTAACTTCAGATGTGGATGCTATTCTTACCCCTTGAAGTTGCCAAAATATTAACATGCATATATTTTTAGAAGGAATTACTGGTTCTGGACTATTACCATGAGCCTCTTAATTTAGTTACATTGTGTTTTAAAATATCATGATAAACATAGCAAACCAAGTTCCTCAACTTGTTTTGCCAGCCCTACACAACCTAGTGGTTCTCCACCTTCTAGGGATACCTTATGTGTATGCGTGTGTGTGTGTGCACACAGACGTGCATGTTATTTAAATTAATTTATTAATTAATTTAATTAATTTTTAAATTAATTAATTTTTAAATTAATTTAAAAATAAGAACTCAGATCATTTAAAACCTGTGGGCCATTCGAAAAACTTTGGCTTTTACTCAAGTGAGATCAGAAGTCATTGGAGAGTGAAGGGTCTCACATATGTTAATAGGATTTCTTTGGCCTCAGTTGAAAACACACTTAATGGAGGTAAAAGCAGAAACAGAAACCTAGGGAAAAGTGGCAGTAATCCAGACCAGAGATAATGATGGCTTAGTTTAAGACTGTAAGCAATTGAAATGGTGAGAGGTGTTTGGATTCTGGATAAATTTTGAAGATGGACAAGTAGGATTTCATGGTGGATTAGATGTGGAGTGTGAGAGAAAGAGAGGCATTAACAGTTGACTCCAAGTTTTTTTGGCCTGAGCAGCTAGAAGTATTGGTATTTGGTATTCAATATATATTTATGAAATTAATAAATGTTTATTTTGAACATCTGATAATGCATAGATAAAAGGGTCCATCACTTTTGGCTTCAAAATAATGACTATAATGATTGTCACAACATTTTTCTCAAAATGTCCCCCTTATTTATTTCTTCCAGTTGGTGAATCAGTTTTTCTTGGATGTTGGATAAGAGGAAGCATATTATACACCTTGCTTGCTAGTATTCTTTAAAGATAGGCAATGTATGTACAGTTATATGAGAAAGACAACTCACATGTCAAAAGATGGGAATGAATTTTCATTGTCTTAATTTGGTTTAATATTCATAGCCATAAAACCTAGCTTGATTAGAACTTCTTGGATTTTAAGCAGCGGAAGGAAGTAAAACGTTATCACCACATCAGTTATACCTCAATAAAGCTATAAAGTAAAAGTAATAACAAAATTAAAATGAGGCAGTAGAAAAGTGGGAAAAAAGTTATTACCACAAACATTGTGTTTGTTCTTTCTGTTGTGTAAGTGTCATAGGAATTGATGCACTTGTCTTATTTTTTGGGAGGGAAGAAACAGTCTTGGAACTATGCCTTTTCCATTTAGCCTAGAGAGTTAGGACTAAGAAAAATAATACATTCTCTACCTCAGGAATGTTTAAGTCCAAAATTTCTCTATCACTCTTGCCCAAGTTTTACAAAGATATTTTATCATTTTATCATAGAATGTCTGATAAATCAGTTAATAATGAATAAAATATTATTTCACTTTTTAAATCTCTTAAAGATTGTAATGGTATCCTGGAATACTTCTCTTAATTATTAGCATGTAGTTATGTTTATATTTTAAATATTCATTTATTAAAGAAGCAGAAGCATAAATGTGAGTTTATTAATTTTTTTCAAAGAACTGTTCATTTTAAATTAATTGACAAAAACATGGATAATAAAAATCTTTAACTCAATTATATGATTTATTTGATTTCAGTTCACACTCTCTTGAGCACATGCTATGTGTTCTGTATATATTATGACAAGCACTGTACAAGAATTGGAGTTTAAAGATAAATGAAAGCTCCTGTTTTTAAGGAGCTTATGGTCTACTATGGGAGGTAGACAAGTAAAAGGATAATTTAAATAGTATGTGGAGAACTTTCACTTATAATCAGGAAGGAGCGCAACACAAACAACTAGAACTGAAGAAAATAATATTAAAAACTATTTTTACATATTGAGGAAAAGAGACTGTTCAAGACTATGATTACTGAGAGAAGGGAAACACATGAGGTATGATTACCCTAGCTTTTTACCTGGATGCAATTCTTTGACAGCAGGACTGAGAGGGGGAACTTAAGCAAAGCAGAGTGGTCTGATTGAGTTGAGGATACAAAGATTGGAGTTCAGGGAGGCTGAGTTAGCTGAAATTTTCAGGACAGTGTACTTGAGAGGAAAGAACTACACAGACAAAAACCTCCAGAAATCTTCATAGAGGTTGCTTTGAGCCTTTGGCTATATATTACTCTGTGCAACCGTATGGGAAAACCACTAGGCTGAGTGAAGAAAAACTGCTGAGAAGTCATAAGGTCAACAATTCTAAGAGCTCACACCGGACTGGGAGACATTCATGTTCCATCCTGTCAGAATAGAAAGATCTCATTAAACAGAAGAGTCCTGCCTTAATAGCAAGATTAAATTAGCCTTAGACTTAAGGCTCTTCTGGACACACTCTTTTAAAACAAATCTTAAAAGCAAGGTTTGGACCTATTCATGTTACCTAACTGCCTGCTAAATAACAAGCATCAACATGCTTTAAGGGAAGAGATCAAAATTCAAACATTCAAGAAAATAGTGAACACAATGTCTAATATCCAATAAAAAATCACTATACATGTGAAAAAGCCAATTGTAACTCATAGCAAGGAGGAAATTAGGTCAATAGAAACATCTCTAGAAATCATAGAGATAATGCAATTAGCAGAGAAAGACTTTTTAAATTGTTCTTATAAATATACTCAAGACCATGAATATAATGAAGAGATAAATAAAAGATAAAAAAATAATCAAAGATTCAGAAAAATCATTTGACAAGATCCAACACCCTTTCATGGTTTTAAAAAAAATTCAATACAGTAGACATAGAAGGGACCATTCTCAACCTGATAAAGGGTATCTATGAAAAACCCGTGGCGAATGCTATTAATGATGAAAGAATGAAAATTCCTCACCTAGGATTGGGAAAATACAAAGATATCCACTCCTACTACTTCTATTCAACATTTTGCTAGAGATTTTAGCCTGGGCAATCAGGCAAGAAAAAGAAATAAAAGATATCTAGACTGGAAAGGAAGAAGTAAAACTATCTCTATTTGAAGATAACATGATCTTGTGTATAGAAATCCTAAGGAATCCACCAGAAAACTATTTGAGCTAATAAGTTCAGCAAGGTTGCAGGATATTAGATCAATATATACAAATCAATTATATTTCTATATACTAACAATGAACAATTTGTAAGTTAAAGAACATTCAATTTACAATCAAAAAGAGTAAAATACTTAGGAATACATTTAACAAAAGTTCAAGACTACAAAAAACATTGTTGAAGGAAATTAAAGAAGACCTAAATAAATGGAAAGTCATCCCAAGTTGATGGATTGGAAGATCTAATATTGTTAAGATGGCAATACTCCCAAATGTGATCTACAGATTCAATACAACCCCTATCAAATATTCTAGCTGGCTTTTTGCAATCTGACCCTAAAATTCATAGAAATGCAAAGGACCAATAATAGCCAAAGCAAACTTGAAAAATAACAGAGTTGGAAGACTCACACTTCCTGATTTCAAACTTAGAACAAAGCTGCTGTAATCAAGACAGTGAGGTGCTGGTATGAGTATGGGCATATAGATCAAGGGGATATAATTGAGAATCCAAAAATAAACCCATACATTTATGGTCAATTGATTTTTACATGTATGCCAAGACAATTCATTTGCAAAAGAATAGTCTTTTTAAATAAAGGTGCTAGGATAACTGGATATCCCCATGTAAAAGAATTGAATGTGAACCTCTACCTTATACTGTACACAAAAACTAAATCAAAACAGATCAAAGACCTAAATGTAAGAGCTAAAAATATAAAACTCTTAGAATAAAACACAGTTGTAAATCTTCAAAACTTAGGATTAGAAAATGGTTTTCTAGGTATTCACAAGCAACAAAAGAATAGATAAATTGGACTTCATCAAAATTAAAACTCGAGTTTCAAAGGACACTATCAAAAAAGTGAAAAGACAGCCCACAGAATTGTGGAAAATATTGGCAAATCATGTATCTAATAAGGGACTAGCATCCAGAATGTATAAAGAACTCTTACAACTAAACAATAAAAAGAAAAATAACCCAGTTTTTTTAATGGACAAAGTATTTACAAAGGCATTTATCCAAAAAAGGCATACAAATGGCCACATGAAAGATGTTCAAAATAATTAGGAAAATGCAAATCAAAACCACAATGAGATGCCACTAGCCTGGCTATAATAAAGGAGTATATAAGAGTGTTGGATAGGCTGTGGAGAAATTGGAAACCTTATACATTGCTGGTAGAAATGTACAATTATACAACTACTTTTGGTAAACAGTTTGACAGTTTCTCAAAATGTTACACCTAGAGTTACCCTATGACCCACAGTTCCACTCCCTGGTATTTCAAGATAATTGAAACCATATGTCTACATAAGAACTTGTGCATGAATGTTCATAGCAGCATTGTTCATGGTAACCAAAAAGTGAGTAGAGTTTTCTAATTTCATTGGGAAGCTTGTTTTACTTAGTAATATGACACTATTTTGAATTCTGTTTCAGCAGTCTAACCCTCAACTAACTTGTTCTTTTGTATCCAGTTGTTGCTTAAATAATCCTGGTCAGTTTATTAAGAAACAGTTCCTACGTGGCCAAGGGAGGCTGTTGGGACTTAAAATTGACCATATACTGCTTAAATTTTTACTACACAAGAAAAAGTTAATCATTCCTGACATACATAAGGCAAAATTTAAAATAGTTAAAATATGTTTTTTGGTTTTTGTCTATTTGTTTCTAGAAATGAAGTCAGTGGAACATGATAGTGGCCAGTTAAATGAACTTCAAAAACAAAAGAGTGAATTGATACAAGAATTGTTTACTTTGCAGAGAGAGCTTAAAGGTATTACCTTTATGAGTTAGTTTATTTTGCTGATGAATATTGTTATATTATCTACTATAAGGTGGTATTATTCTTTCAAAATGTATTCACCTATTGGGATATAGTGCTGCTATTGATGTAAAAAAGGAATAGGTAAAGCACTGAATTGATCAGTGTTAGATCTGGTATTTTTTTTGTGGTATGCGGGCCTCCCTCTGTTGTGGCCTCTCCCGTTGCGGAGCACAGGCTCCGGACGCGCAGGCTCAGCAGCCATGGCTCACGGGCCCAGCCGCTCCGCGGCATGTGGGATCTTCCCAGACCGGGGCGCGAACCCGGTTCCCCTGCATCGGCAGGCGGACTCGCAACCACTGCGCCACCAGGGAAGCCCCAGATCTGGTATTTTTAATGTCACAAATTTTGTTAAGATCTTTTTTGTGTGTGCCTTTAATTGCTACATTAGAAATGTATGAAATAGCATACATCTGTGCTAGTAGAAAAATAAAAATCGCTAGTACATATATTTTACATGAAGTACCAAAATTGAGGATTGTTCTTATGAATGAATAAAGATAACCTTTATGTTTAATTTTTTAAAGATTGTAAGAATTTTCTTAATTGTTTAGGTTTTGAAGATAAAAAAAAAGAAGCCGTTTGTACTACCAAGTACCTAGAGGCAGAAAAAATAAAAATCAGTGAAAAGCCTCAAAATGATGCTGAATGCTTAAAGTAAGAATTGCCTATTCTACTTTGGTATAAAATGTGATAATTTTCCAAGTTGTCAAGTAGATTTCAGCATAAAACTAAATGCACAGTTGTTTTTGTTTTAAAAGTTCGTTTAAGAAACTATTTCCTTCTATGTGTATTCTGAAACATACTAATAAGCAAACACTTTACTGGCTAGAAAGTGCTACACATAAGTTTCACGATGCATCAGGTTGATAAGGTTGAAATCAATTTTATCTTTTCATATACCTCATGGTCTCAGAGTTATTCATATCCTAACAGATTAAGATATAGTATTGTTTCCACAACTCTCTTTTTTATTATCCCTAACTTTCTGGAGTGAAGTGATTGAAGTTATTTTTTGTCCTTCTAGATTTCAGGGGGAAAAAACACAGTGTACTATTTTACTTGAAATCTGTCATTCTGGTTTTGGGCCTAAGGATTGAAAATGTATTTTCTGTATGGAATATTTAGATTTTTTTAATGCATTTGGATAATGAAAGAATGGCTGAGGTTTGAAATGACATAATTATATACCAAGGGAGGACGCCCCCCCAGTTTATTAATTTCACTGTTATTTATTAATAATTCAGTGTTATATTTGCTGGCTTAATTTTAAAGAACTTCCTATACTTTCTACATTTAATGTGAGAAACAGAAACCTTATTACCAAATCTACGAAGAGGCAAATGAAGACTTCTTTCACATAAATCATATAGGAAATAAGTCTACTAGAGCTGAACAAATGCTTCATATTAGCAGTGTATTGCCTTAGGCCATAATTTTAGTAGATTGTGAGAAAATATCTGCAATTTAATTTTATGTTAAGTTTTATAAGCATGAAATATCAATCTCTTGGGTGATATGTTTGATGCAGAATGAGTTTCTGTAATGACAGTCTGCTCATTGATTTTTTTACCCTTTTAAAAATGGTAATGCCCACTGATATCATTATAGTTAGTAGTAAAGGGGCTTCCAATATGAACTCCAGTTTTGTTTATAACTCAGTCATAATAATTTGCCCTGGATTAAAATTAAACACACAAAGTCTGTTAGAGAGAGCTTTTCCTTCACAGATGGTGACAAAGGAAATTTGGATAGAAAGAAACATCAATCAATATACCTAGTCCATTCTTTCTTTGCATTTTAGCAGTTATTGAATGAAATGCCAATATTTATCAATTCTCACTTTAAATTCTTTAATATGTGTGGCTTAGTTTCCCTTCTGGTATGTTCCATAAAAGTTATTTCAAGAGTGAAGAGCAGAGTCAAAATACTAAGTGTAAAGATTTTAGAAAAGAGGGCCATCAGTCTTATAGTTAGCGCAATAACAAGGAGCTAATGATGGCAAGAAATGATATGACATTTACTGAACATCATTAAGGCCAAAATTAAGTTGGTTTTATCCCTAAATTTTGGAATAGAATAATCTTTTTCATCTGTGTGTTCAAATGTATACTGAATTCTATAGTAATTGCCTTTATCTTAAAATTTCAGGTTTAACTACTCTTGGTATAGATGCTATTTTTATAGCAGGGTTTCTCAGCCTTGGGTCAGGATATTCTTTTTGTGGGAGAACTGTCCTATGCAGTGTAAGATGTTTATTAGCATTCCTGGCCTCTACCAACTAGATGGCAGTAGCGCCACCCACCCCCAGTTGTGACAAACCAAAAATGACTCCAGATATTGCTGAATGTCCCCTGGGCAGAGACGGGTGGGCAAAATTGTCCCCAATTCAGAACCAGTTTAATTTTAAAGTTATTATAATTGTTCTTCTACTTTTATTAAACTTTAACCAGTAAGAAAGCAATTACTGGTTACAAAAAGTTACAAAAAATTAATTACAAAAAATTAATACTTCATCTCTATGAACTTATTGTTTCTACTTTTTGTAATTAGAAAATTTTGATGCATATTTTATTCTGTCTATATTATTGAAATTCTTTTGTAATGATTATGTTTTTATAAACTTAATCTGCCATGTCCAGGTTGCTTGTTGGACTCTAACTTAATGCCATCATTAATGGAGAGAACTAGTACTTTATTTATTTATTTTTTTAACATCTTTACTGGAGTATAATTGCTTTACGATGGTGTGTTAGTTTCTGCTGTATAACAAGGTGAATCAGCTGTACGTATACATGTATCCCCATATCTCCCTCTTGCGTCTCCCTCCCACCCTCCCTATCCCACCCCTCTAGGTGGTCACAGAGCATGGAGCTGATTTCCCTGTGCTATGCGGCTGCTTCCCACTAGCTAGCTATTTTACATTTGAGAGCCAGTACTTTATATTCAAAACAGTTTAATGGTCTCTGCTTTAGGTAATCTTCCCTTATTTATAAATTACAAGATGTTCGTTTATTTAAAAGATTCTAATGTGAAGAGTGTGGGCTCATTAATTAACACATGTTAAAGCAACTAACTTATAGAATATTGCTATGATTAATACCTAAACCAGAGGTTGTGTTAATTTCTAAGAAGCGTCCCTGAGGGTTGTATAACAGACCAAGCTAGTTTTTTCCCATAGTCCAGGGAGGACAGAAATGTTAAATCTCAGGGTCTCGAGAGGCAGTAAGCATAGAGGTTAAGATTACAAACACCTTTGAATCCCAGCTCTGCTATTTACTAGGTCAGTGACCTTGGACAAGCAATTTAACTTGTCTATGCCTCATTCTCTACATCTATAAAATGAGGTTAATAATGGCCCTACCTCACAAGACTATAGCAAAAATTAAATGTCTTAATATATATAAAGCCCTTACAACAGTGCTTGGTACACAGTAAATGCTCTATAATTATTAGACATAATTATACTTGTATAATTACTTATGATTTCATTTTTATTTCATACTATCCATGTGAATTTCATGCCTTTCAGGCTTCTTTCTCATTTTTTTCTCCTGCCTGTCCTTTAAGTGCAGAGGCTCCCTAAAGGTTAGTCATTGATTGTTTTCTTACTTCGTACTCTCCATGGGCTATCTCATCTGGTCTAAAGTTTTAGTTATCATCCATAGATAATTTCCAAATCTTTGTCACTAATCCCTCCTTCCTAAGCTCCAGTTCTGAATTCCCAAGAAATTAATATAAACATATAAATAGATCTGAAGTGATGCTGCCCTGATTAAACAAACAAAAACATAATCTGTGCTATCTCCCTGCATTTCTATCACATACTCTATTCTACTAGCACATCAGAATACTATTTGTGGAATTCCAAATATGCCACAGGACTTCACACCTCTGTATCTTTCTCTTTTTTCTCTATTAGTTAAAAATCTGATTTAGTCTTCAAGGCCTAGCTCACATGTCATTTTTCCTGAGTAAACCCAAAATGTAGCAGGCATGTTTGATGTGTTCAGAAACCTCATCATTCTCACCCTAGCCCCGTCCATCACCAAGTTTTGTTGCTTTTACCTCCCAAATACTTCTTGAATCCTGCCACTTCTCTCTCCATGGCTACCCATCCTCGTTCCAGCCACTACTCTCTCTCACCTGGATCACAGTAACAATCTCTCTCTGCTTTCCTGTCATCCACTCTGGCAACCTTCATTGCATTATAAATTGAATCATGTCAGCCCCCTTATTAAAATCATCAATGGCTTCATAATGAACATAATAAAACCTAAAGTCCATGACTCGTCACAATATGGTATATGACCACCTCCCTGATGTTATTTTCAACCATGGTCCCCTTCTACTCTGCTCCCTCAAGCACTCCGAGCTTTCTTCCACCTAAGACCTTTATCTATGCCTTTCTTTCTCCTCAAGTTATCTGTTTGCCCCTTGCCTGCTTGTCTCCTACCTGGTGGGACATGCCCTATCCTTTAGATCTCAGTTGAAATATTTCCTCAGAGAAGGATCCCTGTGATCTAAATTTTATAACCTGTTGTTTTTCCTAATAACACACTGTATTTTTTCCTTGATAGCACAGATTCCATTTTGTAATTACATATTTATGTGCTTTATTTTATTTATGTCTATCTCATCATGTGCTCAGTAAGGGGAAAGATCTTGTCTACTTTGTTTACTATTGTATACTCATGGTCTAATACCTTGGTACAGAGGTTGGCATATAGTAGATATTGAATAAATAAATGAAGGAATAAATGAACGTAATAAATTATGAAAGCGTTCCTCTACTGTTCCTTTCTCTGTGTTCATAGAGAATATGTTTATAATTCTGTTATATCATTGATCATATTCTATGATATTTATGTGTATCAATCTCTCCCACTTAACTGGGAACTCCCTCTAGTACTTCTTCATTTTTCTATCAGTGTCTGAATCTAACATAGTCCAGGGCACTTAGTGTTTAATAAATATTTGTTCCAGTGATTGAGTCTACATATTTTATTTTTTACTACAAACAACATAAAAGTTCCTCATCTATTTTCAGTGTTATTTGCAAAGACATGGTATATATTAACCCCTGAGATAGCCCCATGGAATTCTTCTTTCCACTCCTGGTTTTTTTCTTCCATGAAGAAAAAGCTTTACTGGTTTAACCCTCCTTGGCGTCCCCCCCACCCCCACCGAGAACTCCTTCTTTCTTATTCTAAGGTGGAGAGGAGTGATTCAGTCTGATTGGTGAGTTTGGAAGGATAAACCGAAGCCCAGCTTTCTTTTCCTTATCTCTGGAGTACGGCCTGCCCAGAGTGTATGTTCCACTCTGCTCCTCTATCCCTTAAGTTTTACAGTGATAGGACTCCATGAAAGAAAGCTTGTTGCATCCAATTCTGTCTCTAATGGTGTGAGTTATGTTAGTCTAATTCTGGGGTTCAGTATTAGTAAGTCCTTTGCATGCAGATATAAGCCACATTCTCCAGTCTCTGCTATATTAGTAGCAAACTTGACATCTTGACCTTCCTTCTGCCTTCCTTATTTCTCAGATGGGCAGAATTCAGGTAGGCAAGAATAGCATTATATACTGGACCACTTCAAACTCCCAACACCTATTAGTTTTCATTATTACTCAACACCAGGGTCACCAAAATACAGTTCTTCATCATGACTTTTTATTTACTGCAATAGTAACATACCACACAACTTGAAACATTTCAGGCATTTTTTTTACCTACAACACTTCTTCTTAGAATGGTTTTACACTTTTTATAACCAATGTTTATGCTTGTTTAATACAGCAGGAAGTTTGTTTCAGAAATGAAGCTACTAAGTCAACAGCATGGGATTTTCTTTCTGAACATTTGAAGATAGAGTGGTTTTGTGAACAGCATGTTTGCAATGGAAACAGCACAAAAGTTAATATACACCTGCTACTGAGAGACTCTAAATGCATTTATATGAAGTAGTAAATCAGTGCTGTTGCCTCTTCAGTGAAAAGGTCATCCAGTTAAGTTGGTCATAGAGGTCACATTGATGGTCCTTAGATTTATAAGAAGGTATAAGCACATGATGATGTTAAAATACTTCTAACCTCTCTAAAAGATACACAGAAAAATATGTGTATTTACATACGTATGTATTTTTTATTTTACCAAATATGTATAGATACTTTTAAATTATGAGAGTAGGCTATGTTGATTAAATTAAAAACTCAAACATTACAAAAATGTAAAACATCAGTCTCCTCTCTCATTGTCTTTCTCCAGAAACCCTCGGCGTAACCAGTGTTAAAAGTTTGGCATATATCCTTTCAGAGTTTGCAAGCACACATACACCTGTGCATATGCATGCACGTGTGTGTTTAGCAAAAAGATAGGATCACTTGTACTGGTCTGTAGTTTGCTTTATTACTTAGAAAATACAGACATTTCGCATTAATACGTACTAATCCACTTTATTCTTTTTAATGCCAGTGTATGGAGATGCCATATTTTGTAACCTTCCTCCCACTGATGGATGTATGAGTTCTTAAATATTCATAATTAGAAACACTTTTATAAATGGATCCTTAAATACTTGTGGGAGTGTTTGTGTAACATTATTTAGGATAATCATCATTTAGCAGAGTAATAAGAATTGTTATCCAGTCTATATTGAGAAAATAATGCACATTTACTTTGCAATACTCTGTGTTATCAACAGGAATGAACTCAAAGTGGACAAGTGTAACAAGATCTCAGTTCTAAAGCTTCTGGAAAATACTAGTCAAAAATTATGTGTATGTAACCAACCCATATCATCCCTCTCTTTTTTTTAAACATAAGATGTGAAAATCCCCATTTAATTCCAGGATCATTCTTAGCTATGTATTTTGTTGAATATTTCTGTTGACTCTCCATCTTTTCTGGTAAAACTTCATCATTTATTCACTAACAGAAGTGCCTCTACAGCATTGATTATGTAGCCTTCAAGCTAATAGAGATCCCCTGTTTTGTGAATTCTCGGCACACACTGTAGTTATTAAAGCTTCTAAGTAAATACAAGGGAAATTTTTATGATAGAAATCAGTTGATTATTTTAAATGTTATATTCTGATATAAATGTGTCTATTTGCAAAGGTACCAAACATTGAAGTAATTTTGCTTATTATATGAGCCATATATAATATTAATCATTTCCAAAATTCATTTGTATCTTTGATATCATTATGCAGATTTTTTTTTCATTTTCATATGTTTACCCTTACAAACAACCCCTTTTGGTGTGGGGATGAGGAAGGTAATAGAAAATATGTGGTAAAAGGAGATGCCACCCAACCCAGGATTTGGAGTAATAGAGATGCTGGTAGGACCCCCCTCTCTTTTACCTCCTTCTCAGTAGATCTCTCAAGTTCAGCCTTACACACCTGTGAAAGTTCCTACCTGTCTGCTGGTGGCCTGGACTGAAGGCAGGCCTAATTAGAAAATTGAAATTCTGCTTTCACACAATCAACTTTCAAACCCACTCTCAGAAATAAATTGGGTATGAAAGAGAATGAAATATATATCTTTAAAAAGGAGTATTTTGTGTTTAAATGGCACTGAAATAATTTTCATATGAATTACTATAGAGAAATAATATTTTAAAAGTCAAGCCATGAAAAAAGTGAAAAGTAGGAAGGACTGCTTATTAAACCTTTAGTGTGATTAAGGAAACCAAAAAGGATAAGATTAATAGACTTAACACATAAGATTTTAAATTCCATGTGTAGGGCTTCCCTGGTGGCGCAGCGGTTGCGCGTCCGCCTGCCGATGCAGGGGAACTGGGTTCGCGCCCCGGTCTGGGAGGATCCCACATGCCGCGGAGCGGCTGGGCCCGTGAGCCATGGCCGCTGAGCCTGCGCGTCCGGAGCCTGTCCTCCGCAACGGGAGAGGCCGCAGCAGAGGGAGGCCCGCATACCACAAAAAAACAAAAAAAATTAAAAAAAATAAAATAAAATAAAATAAAATTCCATGTGTCAAAAATGTCATCAACATTGAATGATAATCTGGGTGAAATCTATAGTACTTATGACAAAGGATAACAGTTTATCAAACAATTAACTGATAAAAAAATCAGTAAGAAGACACTAAAAATCAATAGTTTTTCATTCATGTGTTCATCCAGCAAGCATGTATTAAACACTTGCTTTGTTCCATACACTATGCAAGTTACTAGAGATACCAAGATGAATAAGACAAGGTAATTCAGTTATACTGCTTATCAATTAGGTACAGATTAAAACTACTGAATATCAATTTTCTATCAGATTTTGAAAGACATACTTAAATGACCATAATCAAAATTGGCAACAGTGTGGTGCAGAGATAATTCATCCATTGCTGTGGCAGTATACACTGCATATATTTGGAATGTAATTTGATGAATGTAAATTATTGTAAGCATCTTTAAAATGTTTATGCCATTTAGTGCAATAATTCCACTTATGAGCTCTATCCCAAGGGAATAATTCCAAGTACAGAGGAAGCTTTGTGTACAAAGGTGTTCACAGAAATGTTATTTATAGTAGAAAAAAAATAGGAACAACTTAAATGCTGTACTCTAAATGAATGGTTAAATTAACTGTGGTATATCCACTTGGACTACTATATATTTATCTTAAATGGTATTAATTGGCACGTGTAATTAACTGGGGGAAATGTATATGATAGCATTACGCAAAAGAAAAAAACTAAGAGGCAAGATTACATAATCACTGTCACATAGAAGCAAAAGACCTAGACAAAGTATACCTAAATTTTAATAGCATTGAGTTTGTGTAGTAGGACTTTGGGTGAAAATTGTCCTTCTTTCTAATTAAATAGTACTTGTTTACATTTCTATAGCTAAAAAGAGTGTTCTTTTAGTTAAGGCTTTTCTATGGCACTTAGAGGTAACAAAAAACTGAAATGGTGCAGGATGTCATAAAAATACATGGCACAGGGCTTCCCTGGTGGCGCAGTGGTTGAGAGTCCGCCTGCCGATGCAGGGGACACGGGTTCGC
>NC_041233.1:70687940-70718605 GCF_002837175.3 Physeter macrocephalus
AAAAAATACATGGCACATACATTTTGCTAAACTAACTAGTAATGTTGGCCCATCCTCATCAATATCTGATGATTTGGAGAAAGGTGACAATAACCAATGCACACTGCCCTTAGTTATTGTGCAGTAGGTGAAGGAAGTTCTTGACTCCTGTAGGCAATCAGTCTGTGCCCTGAAGCATGAGATCTCCTTACCATTGTATAGCTTTGGCCTAGCTGCAAATACATTAATGTTCATACCATTAGCATCTAGCCTCTTTTAAAGTTAGCATCAGTAATCTATTCTGTAAGTGCAGATCTAAATTCTACAGCTTGATTATATGCTGAATGGTGAGATACTTCCTATAATTTATTCTGAATGCCATCCTTAATTTCAGTAGTCTCTCATCCTTATTGTTAGCTAACTAAAAGGGGAAGTGATCACCATCCATTTCTGATGGGCTTGAGAGCTCTTACCAAACCTGTAGTCCGTTTGAACTGAAAGGGGACAGGGCAAGTATTGATGGTATGGTGGGAAGAAAGATCCCTATCACTGTATTTGAAAAGATAAATATATTAAAATGAAGCCTTATGTACATTGCATAGCAGCATCTACAGGATATTGTAACTCTCCATTTAACTTTCCACTTACTCTTTAAAAATATTTATTACAAGGGATTTTATGCTTGTGTAAACATCTAATGCTCCAAATTAACAACTTGTTCTATCTTTCCAACTTGACCATTCCTTCAGAATTTTTATTCACTATTAAATTCCTACAAGTTCAGAAGACAGTGAACTTCACATATATGAGGTATTGTTTCTCCATCCATCCTTATAACTATTATGTTTTTTCCCTAACTATATGTAAGTTCTACAGTATAATAATATACTGAGCAACTGTGAAGTAAACTAGAACATCACCAGTATCTTGCTATGGGATCCTCTGTTAACCCACACTCCCTTCTTTACCTCAGATGTAATTGCTGTCCTACATTGTGTTTCATTTTCGTGTGTTTGTGTGTGTGTGTGTGTGTGTGTGTGATATGACTTACTTGATTCATTTCTGCTTGTGTGTAATTTTCTTTGTTACTTTATGATTTATTAAAATTTATATCATGTATGTATATATGTGATCTACCTGTCATTTATATGCATGCCAAAATAATATATTGGTTATTTTTGCTTGTTTTTGAGTTATGGGACTTGTTTTTTATTCAACATTGTTTCTAAACTTTATCCATGTTATTGAATGTAGATATGTGAATATGCCAGATTTTTTTCCCTTTTTAATGCACATCTGGGTTGTTTTCAGTTTGTGTTGTTGCAAACAGTGTTGTTTTGATCATCCTTGTGCACATGTGCAAGAGTTTTTGTAGGATATGTGCCTGGTGGAATTGCTGCGTATAAGGCATATAAATGTTGAACTTTACAAGATAGCAACAAACTATCTTTTCAAAGTGATTAAACCAATTTATACTTCCATTGGCACATTATAAAATTCCCCATTGATATCCATTCTCTTCAATGCTTTATTTTCAGACTTCTTAAATTCTGCCAATCTTGTGGACATAAAATGGTATTTTGTGGTTAATTTGTATTGCCCTGACTACCTGTGTGTTTGGTTACCTTCTCATCTGTTTATGGGCCATGTGTTTCCTTTTCTGTAAAATGCCTCTTAATTATTTTGCCACTGGGTCTTTGGGTAATTTTTCTTTTTCTTATTGATTTCCAGAAGTTTTTTTTTATTTTTAGTTTTTTAACAGTTCTGGATTTTGTCTGTTATGCATAGAAAATATCCTCTCCCAACTTAAGAAGTTTTTTCTTTGTTTTCTTGTTTTGGGTGTTCTTTATGCATTTGTGCTTGAATAGATTTCCTACTTTTACTGTGGTTGAAATTATCAGTCATTTCTTTTTATAGTTATCATTTTTGTGGCTTTTTTAAAGAACTCTTTCCTTACCCAAGATCAGAAGGTTATTCTCCTATATTTTCTCTAGTAATTTTTGAGGTTTGTGTTTCATATTTAGGTTTTTAGTTTATTTGGAATTGATTTTTATTTACATTCACAGTAAGATACATTTTTTTCCCACCTGTTAACCAGTTGTCCCAGCAGCATTTATTGAATGGTTTCTCCTTCCTCTAGTGATCTACAATACCACATCTTTTATAAAAATATATATATATATTTATGGATCTATTTCAAGTTTCTATTTCCTATTCTTTTTCATTGGTCAATTTATTCATTTCTTTCAAAACTGTCTTAATTACTACTAAATGCATACTATTCAGTTTTAACTATTTAATTACTGTTACTTTATAAGGAATCTTGATGTAAGGCAGCATACCTCCCTTCATCCTTCTTTGTCTTCATCAAGAATGTCTTGGCTGTACTTGACCCTTTGCTTTTTATATACATTTCTGAACCAACTTATCATATCCATGAAAATCTCTTGTGATTCTACTTATTGTGTAGTCACTTTTGAGAGATTTTACATCTTTATTAAACTGAGACTTCCCATCTATAAACAGGATATATCGATTTATTGTCTTATTTAATCTTTTAATAAAATTTTTTAATGTTCTGTTTATCAATCTTGCACATCTTTTGTGGGTTTTATTTTTAGATATCTTGTAGTTGTAGATGTTGTAAATGGTGTTTTTTTTTAATGACATCAATGTTGTGTTTATTGCTGGTGCATGGAAATATAACAGATTTTTGTTATGTTGACTTTTTGGCCACTATCTTTATTAAACTCTATTTCTTAAAAAAATTATTATAGAACATTTAAAGCACATACCAAAGTAAAAAAGAAAAATATAGTGAATCCTATATACTTATACTCAACTTTAACAGTTATCAATATATGGCCAGTCTTGTTTCACCTATATTTCTACTCGTTTGTCTCTTAATATTACTTGAAACAAATCATACACATCATATTATTATCTTATTATGTCTCTCTTAAAAAAAGGACTTTAAAAAAAATAACTAGACTCCATTATTACACATAAAATAATTGACAGCAAATAATTGATATCATCAAATATCAAGTCAATGTTCATATTTCCAATTATTTATAAATGACATTTTTAGTTTGTGTGAATTAAGGTCCAAATAAGGTCCACCCATGACAAGCAGCTGATGTTTTAAATCTCTTTTAATCTAGAAGCTTCCTCCTTCTTTTTTGTTTTTTTAACTTGTAATTTATTTGTTGAGGAAATTAAATTTTGTATCCTTTATAGTTTCCAGCATTTTGGATGTTGATAATTATATTGCCACTGTATGGTTAAATATGTTCATTTCACTTATATTTTCTGTAAAATGATAATTGAATCTAGAGGCTTTATCAAATTCAGGTTGAAATTTTTTGACAAACCATATCAAAGGTGATGGTGTGTTTTTTCATTTGAAGGATTATAATGCCTAGTCCCTCTCTCTCTTTTTTTTTGGATGTTAGTGGCCACTGATGCTCAATTCCTAGTAACTTTCTAATTATTATTATTATTTTTGTGTGTGTGTTTTTTTTGCGGTATGCGGGCCTCTCACTGTTGTGGCCTCTCCCGTTGTGGAGCACAGGCTCCGGACGCGCAGGCTCAGCGGCCATGGCTCACGGGCCCAGCCGCTCCGCGGCATATGGGATCTTCCCGGACCGGGGCACGAACCCGTGTCCCCTGCATCGGCAGGCGGATTCTCAACCACTGCGCCACCAGGGAAGCCCTCTAATTATTTTTTAATATTTTTTTTCTGGGACTTAGACTAAATTATGCTTCAGAAGCTAACAACCCCCAAATCTCAGTGATTTACAACAATTTCTTGCTCATACTACATGTCCTTTGAGAGTTAGCCACACTTTTCCTCCTCATCTTTATTCTGTGACCAAGTGTGAAGGAGCAGACCCTATTTAGGCTATAGACAATTTCACGGCATAAATAAGAGATCATGATGAAGCATACATCTGCTCTTAAAGCTTCTGCTCAGAAGAGAAAAAAATTACATGTGGTTATATTTTATTGGCAAAAACAAGTCACATGGCCAAACTCTAAATCAGTAGGGCAGAAGTGTAACATCCTATAGGGAAGAATACTGAATATAGTTGTATATACAGCCAACCATCCACTACAATGACATCTGTAAATAACAGTTTTGTTCTTTCTTTTTTTAAAAAATTTATTTATTTGTTTATTCTTGGCTGCATTGGGTCTTCTTTGCTGTGCATGGGCTTTCTCTAGTTGCGGTGAGCGGGAACGACTCTTCCTGTGGTGCACAGGCTTATTGCAGTGGCTTCTCTTGTTGCGGAGCATAGGCTCTAGGCGCACGGGCTTCAGTAGTTGTGGCACGCAGACTCAGTAGTTGTGGCTCAGGGGCTCTAGAGCACAGGCTCAGTAGTTGTGGCGCATGGGCTTAGTTGCTCCGTGGCATGTGGGATCTTCCCGGACCAGGGCTTGAACCCGTGTCCCCTGCATTGGCAGGCAGATTCTTAACCACTGCACCGTCAGGGAAGTCCCTGTTCTTTCTTTATAGTCACTATAACTTTAACTTCTTTACTTGTCTTCTTACGGTAGATTGGGACTCCAATACAATGTTGAATAAAAACAGTGATGGGGAGGACCCTTACCTTGTAGCTGATTTTAAAAGGAAAGCTTTCATTTTTTTCCTATTATGAATGTTTTGTTGAGAGTTTTATGTACATACACTTCATGTGATTAAAGCAATTGTCTTCTTTTCCAAGTTTGCTATGAGTTTGTTTTTTTCTTTTTTAGTCTTGAATGGGTGTTAAATTTTATAAAAAATTTCATTCTGCATATATTGAGAACATCTTATATATTTTTCTTTAATCCGTTAATGTGGTGAATGGCACTTATGAATATACAAATATTAAACTATCTTCACATTCCTGGGATAACTCAATTTGGTCATGATGTATATTACTTGGCATACTGCTCTTGTGTTTTGCTAATATTTTAAGATTTTGCATTTATATTTATGAATGAGATTGACTTGATTTTTTTTCTTTTTGTACTGTTGTATGGTTTCAGTATCAAGACCATATGGGTCTCATAAAATGAGTATGGGGATATTATTTCTTTTTCAATTATCTGGAAGATTTTATATAAGATTAGGATGATCTATTCCTTGAAATTTTGATGTTTTTTTAGTGGGTTTGACTTCTAAACCCACTTGGACCTAGTGTTTTCTTTGTAGGAACTTTTGGACCAGTTATTTGATTTTCCTTAAGTTATAGTATTATTCAGTCTTTCTATTTCTTCTAGATAAATATTGAAAGTTATATTTTACTAGAATATTGTCCATTTCACCTAAGTTTTCAAATTTATGGCATAAAATTGTTCACTGTATTTTCTCATTTTGGGGGAGGGCACTTTTTATCCCTAAGTTTCATTTTGAAATATTTTAAATTTATAAAAAAATGTAATAGTTCAGTGCATACCTATAAATCCCTTTATTCATCTATCTATCTTGCTACATCATTTCAGGTTAAGTTGCAGATATAACAACACCTCATCCCTAAATACTTCCATATGTATCTCCTGAGAACATGGATATTCTTCTACATCAACACAATGTAACTAACATACTTAATAAATTTAATGTTGTTACAGTACTGTTATCTAATATACAGTCTACATTTATATTTCTCCTTTTATCTTTTTTCTTCCAGTTTTATTGAGATAAGATGGACATACAGCACTGTATAAGTTTAAGGTTGACAACATAATGATTTGACTTACATACCTCATGAAATGGTTCACAGTTTAGTGAACACCCATTATCTCATATAGATGTGAAATTAAAGAATAGAAAAAAATTTTTTCCTTGTGATGAGAACTCTTAGGATTTAGTCTCTTAACAACTTTCATATGTAACATACAGCAGTGTTCATTATATTTGTCATGTTGTACATTATATCCATGATGTTTATTTATCTTATAATTGGAATTTTGTACTTTTTGACTGCTTTCATCCAATTCCCCCTCCCTGCGACCCCTGCCTCTGGTAACCACAAATTTGATCTCTTTTTTTATGAGTTTGTTTGTTTTTGAAGTATAATTAACCTGCAGTACTTTATTATTTCCTGTGATTTGATATTTCTGTATCAAAATGATCACCACGATAAGTCTAGTTATGCTATGTCACCATACAAAGATATTACATAGTAATTGACTATTTTCTCCACACAGTACATTCTATACCTGTGATGCATTTATTTTGCAACTGGAAGGTTGTACCTCTAAATCTCCTTCACCTATTTCTTTCCTTCCACCATTGCCTTCCTGTCTGTCTTTCCTTCCACCATTGCCCTCCATGCCTATAACTCTGGTTCTGTTTTGTTATGTTTGCTCACTTGTTTTGTTTTTTTAGATTCCACATATAAGTGAAATCATACAATATTTGTCTTTCTCTGTCTGACGTATTTCACTTAGCATAATACCCTCTGGGTCCATCCATGTTGTTGCAAATGGCAAGATTTCATTTTTTATGGCTGAATATATACACACACACACACACACACACACACACACACACACACACGCTACAATTTCTTTATCCATTCATCTATTGATGGGCACTTAGGTTGCTTCCATATCTTAACTATTGTAAATAATACTGCAATGAATATAGGGGTGCATCTATCTTTTCTAATTAGTGTTTTCATTTTCTTAAGATAAATACCCAGGAGTGCAAGTTTGGAATCATATGGCAGTTCTGTTTTTAATTTTTTGAAAAATTCTCTACTGTTTTCCAGTGGCTGTACCAATTTACATTTCCACCAACAGTGCATAAGTGTTCACTTTTGTCCACATCCTAGCCAACACTTGTTATTTGTGAGCCATTCTGACAGGTTTGAGGTGATAGCCCGTTGTGGCTTTGATTTGCATTTCCATGGTGATTAGTGATGTTGAGCATCTTCTCATGTGCCTGTTGCCATCTATATGTCTTCTTTGGAAAAAAAAAATGTTCAGATCTTTGCCTGTTTTTTAATCAAGTTGTTTGTTTTTTTGATGTTGAGTTGTATGAGTTCTTTGTACATTCTTTATAGTTACATTTTCTTTTTTTTTTTTTTAAGAATCTAGGCCAGTTGTTTTGTAAATGTCCTTCAATTTAGATTTATTTGTTCCTTTGAGATTAGATTCAGGTTAAATAATTTTGGGCAAGAATAATATATAAGTAATATTGTGTCCTCAGAGCATTGCATCAGAAGGTATATAATGTCAGTTTGTTTCATTTTCAGTTATGTTAAGTTTGATCCCTTAGATAAGATTGTGTCTGTCAGATTTCTTCAGTGAGAAAATATTCTTTTCCATGGATATTTACTAAGTGATATAGGGGATGACTCTGAGACCTTTTGCATAGCCTTTTTCCCAATAACTTTTCATGCAATCATTTTAGTGTCCACTAATGATTCTTCCCTGAGTCAGTTATTACATTGGTGGTTGCAAAGTGGCAACTTTCTAATAATGGAATTCCCTCTTCTTTTATTAGCTAGTAAAATTCTGGGGGAAAAAAAGACAGAAGTTCCCCTTCCTCTTACCCCATCCTTTTAATTTCTCCTTTTTAAGATTTTCTATGGATTCATAGATTTCTTTTTTATTTCATGTGTTGTAATACATTATTGTCACTATTTTTGATGCTCAAATTGTCCCAGATTTGGCTAGAGGCAGTCCCTTGAACTCAATTTTTGTGTCCTTTGACATTTTCCCATCAGTTTTTGGTCACTTTCCTTCCTGCTTGTGCAACAAAATATTCTAGGCTCACCTTGTATATTATAATACCTACCTCAGCCCTGGGACCAATTATTTCAAGGAGTCCTGGTATCTTTTAGTTGGTACTGGTTTCAGAAACTAAGATTAGCATGCTAGATGTGCTCGTTACTACTGGGTGTCATTGCTTCTGAATACTTTAAACGGACAGAAATAAAAATACCATTTTTTTAAATCATGATTTTTTTATACTGATCCCTTCCATTCAAATCCAAAATGACAGGTTTTTTTTTTTTTCCTCTTCCCTCCATTTTCTATGTATATCTTCCTTATTCTAGTGAAAACTCTGGTTCTTAACAACATCAATGTAAGTATCCATTTCTTACAATCTTGTAAAATAATTTTAGAATTACTAGCTGTGTACCTTCACTAACAACAAAAGTAGTAAGTAAAATTTAAGATTCCTTTATAATTCTTATTGCCTTACAACATATCCCACTGAGGGTTATAGACTACTGTGTTTGAAAATTATTACTTGAATTAATTCTTTTTTTAAAAAATCTGTGATTATAAATTTGAAAAACAGTCAGGTTTATTTGTTTCTGTTTAACTCAACTGTTAGTTTGTGTTAAACTTTATGGCCTTTTCCTCAACTTTATTTATTTAATTTTATTTGTCAAATATGTAAATAATCATCAAGATTCAAAAGTCAGAAGTATATAAAAAAGAAATACCCAGATGAGTTTCATTTCATTCCATATCTATTCCACCCCATTTTCACTCACTGCTGTAGGTGACCATTTTCACTAGTTACTGGTTTATCCTTTCTGTGTTTCTTTTCATCTTTATCTTCATTCTTTTTATACTGTATAATACTCCATTATATGGATGTGCTATAGTTTATTCAACAAGTCTCATAAGAATGGACACAGGTTGTTTACAGTATTTTGTGATTACAAATAATAATGCAACAATAACTTTGTGCATATGTTGTTTGTTTTTATAGGGTGTATTACTGATGTGGAATGGCAAAGTCAAAAGAAAAATATAAATGTAGTTTTGTTATATACTGCCAAATTCTCCTCCTTTGAAGTTTAACCATTTTAAATTCCCCCATCAATGTCTGAGTACACCTGTTTATCCACAACCTTATGAAGAAAGTGTGTTATCAAGTTTTTGGAGTTTTACCAATCTGATAGATGAGAAATTATATACCTGTGTTGTAAATTTTCAAGTCTTCATTATGAGTGAAATGGACCATATTTTTATCATGAGTAATATTAAGCACTTTTCAAATGTTTAGGGATGATTTTTATACTTTTTTCTGTGAAGTGACTGTTTCTGACTTTCCCCCATTTTTTAATCAGAGTTTTGGTCTTTTTTCCCCTTGATTATAAAGTCCCTTTACATATTAGAGAGATTAGACTTTTATCTGTGATGTATGTGGCAAGTATTTTCTCTCAGATTGTCATCTTTTGACTTTACTCTTGTGTTTTGTTATGCAATTTTTAAAATGTAATTGAATTGAATACTCCTATTTCATTTATATTTTGAGCCATAGTGAGAAAGTTCTTGGCCACAACCAGCTTATAAAGGAATTTCCCTATTCTTTCACTTTGTCCGTAGATAGTTTCATTTTTTACACTTAAATCTTTGATCCAGTTAGAGTATATTTTGGTGTATGCTATGAGATACAGAGCCAATTTTAGCTTTGACAATCCATTTATAGCCACATAGCACATAGCTATCCGGTTTTTCTAACACAGCTTATTAAAAAGTCAGTCTTTTACAGTGGTTTGAGGAAGCTCCTTTAGCATATGCTAAATGTCCACTTGTCCCTTTTAAGCTATTTTTGTCTTCCGTGTTCCACTGCTCTATTTATATGCCAGTACTTCACTCTTTTAATTATAAAGGATTAATGGTATGATTTAATATCTCATAGGGCTAGTCACCCTTCTTTGTTTTCTCTTTTTTTCAGGGCTTGGAAAAAAAAAAAATTCAGAGGGTTTTCTAGAATGTTCTTTTTCTTTCTTCATATGAACTTTAGAATCAAATTCGCCTAGCACCAGGGGAAAAAAGTGTTAGTATTTTTATTAGGATCAAATTAAGTTTTATTTAACTGGGGATAGTTAACATTTTTATGATGTCCTGTCCATGAAAAAGGCATGTTAATTATTGCTGGTGACAATGAAGGCTACTTATTTTTGTTTGCTAATTTTGTATCTGGTCACCCTACTGAATTATTTTATTGTTTGAGTTGGTTTTATCACTGATTCATGGGTTTTCCAAGTATGTTTTCAAATTACCTGAAAAACGAGATAGCTTTATTTCTTCTTTCAAATTCTTGTTCCTCCAATTATCTTTCCTAGACTAACTTTAATGGCTAGTTCCTTACAGAATTATAGAGAATTAAAATTTCTTTTCAAATTCTTTAGTGTTAACTTGAAATTCTGTTAATAGAAGCTGCAAATCTGGCACTATTCATGTAATAAAGAATTATAAAAGTTTACTAATGAACTAATTAATAGAGTGAATTTTTCCTTTACAACAGACTTAAAAAAGAATTAGAACTTTATAAGGAAGATGACATGCAAAGTGTTTATGATGCTCTCCAAACAGAAATAGAATTTTTGCAGTTGGTAAGCCATAATTGATTGTTTAACTTTTGTTCAGCACTTTTTTTTACTTACTGGTAAGAATGGTTTTACTGGAATACTTCTCATTGAATTAGTATTGTGCCCTTCACATGGATTTGCACTAGATACAGAAAAACAAAACAGGGCTTCCCTGGTGGCGCAGTGGTTAAGAATCCGCCTGCCAATGCAGGGGACACGGGTTTGAGCCCTGGTCCGGGAAGATTCCCCCATGCCGCGGGGCAGCTAAGCCCATGCGCCACAACTACTGAGCCTGCTCTCTAGAGCCCGCGAGCCACAGCTCCTGAGCCCACGTGCCACAACTATTAAAGCTCGTGCACCTAGAGCCCATGCTCTGCAACAAGAGAAGCCACAGCAATGAGAAGCTCGCTCACCGCAAGGAAGAGCAGCCCCCGCTCGCCACAACTAGAGAAAACCCGTGTGCAGCAACGAAGACCCAACGCAGCCAAAAATAAATAAATAATAATTTTAAACAAAAAACAGCAACAACAAACAAAACTAAGGTCATGATATAAATCTGTGAAATGTTTTGAGTCTTGGAGAATTAGATGCTGCATAAGGCAAGTTATATCAATATATAAAGAGAATATGTACAGTTTCAAACTAAGTTAAAAAAAATTCAAACCTGACCTCACAACATCCCCTTGACTGAAACTGTTATTAGAGGATTAAGGCACTGAAGAAGTTTAACTATCATAATGCTTAAAAGCTTTTTGTTTTTGATAGGCATAAATTATACTTTGATTATATTTGATCCTAAAACTTTCTTATTACAAATTTTTATGATTTCCAGAACTTTGGATTTAATTATTGGAAACTTATTTTCAGATTGTTTGGGAGCACTTCAGATTGCTTTTAACCTCTTACTTTGGTTGTTTATAAAATGAACACAGTATTTGTCATGCTCTATTTTAATAGATGACATATATAGCTAGCTTTAAAGTATGTTAAAATATAGTTTTAATTTAATACACTACATTTTCTTCCATATTTATTTTCTGGAAATATTTTCTTATTTAAGATTATCCAATAGGTATGTTAGGATTTATATTTTATAGGATTTATATATTTATAAAAACTTTCAATAGTAAAATTTAGAAATGCCCAGAGTTATTGTTGTGCTAAATTTACATGAATTTTATGTAATTCTTTTATTAAGAATTTCATTTCTCTCATGAATAATTGTATGTTTTCATTTCAGACATTGGCACAGAAAGATCTTCAGGAAACAGATAACTTGTAGAGAAGTGATCAGCTATCTAAGATTTGATCAAGCATCTTAGTATCAAATCTTTGTGGTAGATACATGAATGATACCCATATCTCACAGAAAACGTGAGGTTTAAAATGTTCAAAGTTGTTGATACTAGAATAGATATATTAGCACTTAAAAAAATAATTTTTTGGTCTTGTTACCTGCTGAAACTTAAGGGTTTTTATGTGGTTTGATTTTATTTCTAAAGGAAGGAAAAAGGAGAAACAGATATTGTGTTCTCGGGCGCCTTATTCCCGCCGTGAGCCTTAAGCTGATCTGTACTTTCTGATGTTGTTCATTCTTTGTTGCAGTTTACCTCAGATCCAATCAAACAAGTGTAGGAAGAAAAGCTCAGATTATTGACCCAGTTTTGTCAGTGCCATTTGCACCAACAAAGATGCTTACTTTCATTTTAATCCTTCTGTAATCATAAGATGTCTTTTGACAGAGGCCTTCTGAGGCCTTTCATCTACAGAAGCCAGTTTTCTCCACTTTTCTCTAAATGTGTCTACAGATTTAAGTCTGGGACACCTGCAACCACTTTCCAGCACTTTGTGCCTGCCAGTTTTCTTCCTAATGCCAGTGTTGGTTAGAATGAAATAAGTCATCTACTCGGGGAGGTACATAGTTTCCTTATGGCCATCAGGATTCATTTTTGCTGGTGGCCTAAAATATCGCAACTGAAAACAGTGTACTTATGTTTGGATCAATCACGATATTGCCACCAAATTTCCAACATCACATCTCTTTCTGCTGTTAGCAGACCTAACTAGGAAGAAAGGTTATTTTCACCTGTTTCTTAAAAAAGTATATTGAAACTATTCAACAACGCCCTAAATTGTGGTAGGCGGGGGAGGGGAACAAAAGCTACTTTAAGGATATAACTCAAAGTTCTGAGTGCAAATGTTTTCTCTTGTGATTCTAGTTGAATTGGTTTAATATCAAATATGAGATGTTTACAAATGTCTTAGATCTATTAATGTTAAGGTAGTCTTGTTTCAAATCAAGTCTTATTTGGGCATAGCTTTTTGTATAGGTTGCTTTACATCATTATTTTTTTAAAAAGTAGCAAAGTTAAAACTCTCCTTTGAGATGTGTACCAATTGCCATCTGTTTAAATAATTTGCATTTTCAAAAGTTATTTTTATTTTGATTCTTTAAATATTTAAGAGTAAATTACTTTTGCTTAAGAAGAAAAAAATGAATGGTACCAGAGAATTGCAGTCTATTTTATATGCAAATGCAGAGTGGGAAATGGTTACTGGGATTAGTCATGACTTCAGTTCTGTCTTATTTTAGTCCATTTATCTAACCACATTCTAAGTTCTAAGTCTTCTGAATATTTATTATTAAATGTGTATCACATCATTAATATGCAGGCTAAGTTTACATGTAAAGCCTTTTTCACAGTAATTTTTGTTCATTATTGGTTTTGTAGCTAAAATATCAATGTGAATTAGAGATCTGCCAGTTATTTGCACAACTAACTAACACACAATGGCATATATGCAGAATAAACTCTTACTGATATAACAGTCTTGTCATGTCTTCACATCATATAGAATATCTAGATTAATATTCAGTAATGAATCAGAATTCATATGAATTGAATTTGAGACAAAATGGGAGGTTCAAAACATATTTTCATTATTTCAAAATGCTTAAAATGTGTATTTTAAGATTTAAACTATTTTTTTTATCAACAATCGAATGATTGTTTTAGCACTGCATGGTAGAGTAATACAGTGCACTGCCCATGTAATACCAACCAAAATAACTGGGAGTATTAGAATCAATGTAATAAAAGGAACAAGTTCACTGAAAAAAGGAAATACAGCAATCAATAGAAATTGCAGTGTACGAAACTACACTGTCAATATATCAGCAGATTAGGTCTGTTTTTAGTTTTTTTAAGAATTGGTAATTCATAAAACTCTTAAGTAGGAAAAATAACTGAAATTATCTAAGTAAAAGTGTGTCTCAGACTGACTTTACTCTGGAAGTAAGACTTCGGCTATATAAAAAGGCAGTTTTTAAATGAATGCTCATTCATTAAATAAATTCACTTAATTTTCCCCGTACTTAGTTATAACCAAAGCCTAACTAACCCAGAGTAACACTGATACATCTCTGAGGTTCCTGGCATGCCACCATAGTTCTTTACTCTAATGGAAGTTCTTTCAGAAGCAACTTCCTAATTATCCGCCTTCCCCTGGGGATAATACTAGGATGTATAGATAGTTTGCTGCATATTTTTCCTGCTGATTAATGGAGCTATTTGGCTAGGGGAAAAACAGCAACAAAATTATAGGATGTAGAGCATGACCACTGGACTGGAAATTCCTTTCTTTATTCCCTGGCCTAATTATTGAAGTGGGAGGAAAAAGCAAAGAAAAGGAAAAGTTTTAAAGTGTGTACAGTCAGGAAGATTTCTAAAGTACTCATTGTTTTATCAATAGTAGTGTTTTCTTCTGTAAAAGAAACAAAAATTGAGGAGCACACTGTCTGCCTATCTTTCTTCTCTTGAAACTTGAAAAACCATGATGAGATTCTTAAAGTCCAAGATAAGTTTGAAGTCATTGTATTGTAATGAATTGGAATCTAGAAATGACTCTAAAACAGAGTCAATTGAGATTTGGTAATTTATTGTAGCGTAGAAATTATGCTGAGAAAAATCTATTGAGTCTTTTACCAGAAGGGCAATCAGTAATTCAGTTGGCTAGCTGCAGATAGACAGACAGCATGCATTAGACAGGCCCTGTTCTAATCTATGCTGAGGACAAAGTCCCTTTCTATTTCATACCAATCAATCCTACATAACTGTGTCACATTATTATGAATAAGTCATTTATTTGCAGTCCAGAAAACAGTAGCAGTTCAGTGACATGATTAGAAATAAATATGATATGGTTTTTAATCCTGGGTGTAGAAGGGTAAGGTGTTCTGTCATTCAAATATTTATTTATAGTATGAAATTTGATATTTAAAGTTGTTCATTATACTAAAAATATTTTAATATTTGAAGCAGATTATTTTAATTCAACTTTCATGTTTCTTCTTGACTCCTCTTCTCTCCTTTGTCATCCTGAAAAACTTAAATGAAGCAAATACATTTGCCTTTCAGAGTCTAGTTCAGAGCGTTTTCTGTCAAGGGAATTTTTTTCAAGATGTGAACTAAAAATGAAAAATATTTTTTGTCATTAGCCTGAAGCAGGGATTAGGTCTCGGAGTTTTGTGGCCCTTTTATCTTAAGACAACAGATTTTTTTTTTAATGGAAGAATGGGAAGAATGAAGTTATCTTTGAAAATGTTGGAGGTAGGAAATGTATAATTAGTTGCATTTGTGCTTTCTAAACATTGTATTTTCAAGTTTAAATAAGTTTTTGCTTGGCCTGTTAACGATAAAATCATCATACCCGTGAAGAAGCTTTATTTTCTTGTTAACTTGACATTTGACAAAAGAATAATACTGAGACAGCATTGACTAATATATGAATGAAATAATGTGATAACTTGTCTCTTAGGGAAAATCGGGATTTCATTGCTTTGTTGTTATTCATTGTACTGAGGGTCACATTCATTAAACATGAGGAAAATTTTTTAGGGTAATGCTGTTTGTAAGAACATATTTACTTTGATTGGAGGAAGAAAAGAAAGCATAACAAAGAAAACCATGACTGATGGTAAAATGCTCTCTTAGCTGCTGCTATGAAAAGTATCAAGAGCAAAGCTGTCAGAACCGAATGCTTATTTAAACAACTGCTTTTGATACTCAGCAAATTTATCTTTAAAAGACCTTTGTGAAATTGACAGCAGCAGAATTCAGATGTCTGGGAAAATAAAGAGTAAATAAAAATGTGAAATTAATAACAATGACTGATATACGTAGCTGTGCAAAACGAGGCCCATAGCGGGGGAGAAAAATGATTTTATTTTTTTTCTTACAACCAGAAAAGCTATACTATTCTGTTAATTCTAAGTTAATTATTGTCATACTTGTAATAAATTGTCATTCTAATTAGTTGGTAAATAAAATCTTGTTAAAATAAAATCCTCTCAATCTACGTTTAATAGATGCAACTACAATTACTAATAAGTATTTCTGGATAGGGCTTTGTGATTGCTGAGAGAAAGTATAAATTCAAATCACCATGACATGATGTTGGCAGCTTTCGTGGACTTTAGACAAAGAAGCTTCTGGTTGGGCATGGGTGACATGAGAGCAATCATGGAGTCAGTGTAATGTCACCTCTAAAATCTGGTGCCAATTAAAATTTATATGATGAAGGTTATAGTTATAAAAATATTTTTATCCAGTAAAATCAATGATCTCTCTTGAGATTCTAGTTGGAGACCAAGCATATATCCCAGTTTTTTTCAGGAGGAACTGAGATTTTGATTAATGATCTGGTCCGTGTGAGGTCACAGAGGGCAGTGGGCCTCTTTATTTACTGTTTAATTGCTTGGGCTTCAGTTCCAAAAAGCTTAAAAATACATTGCTTTTGAAAATATGCTTACAATAAACTTTTACACAGCAGGTAAATATTAGAAGATAAGAGAAATTTGAGAATTATTTAAATCACTCTTCTGGTACCAGAAAACATTGATTAATCAGAATCAGTGAATGAATCTTGAATTAATTAAGAATATCCTTTACACTCCATGGGAAGAAAGAGGCAAATCAGTACAAAACAGACTCAAATCAAGTACTATTGAAAATTCACCTTCTGGGTATCTCTTGAAATTAATACCTATTCACCCTACTTTACATTTTCTGCAGATTTTTTTTTTCATTGCTACCCCGTGGTCATTGATAATTTAAGGTGCTAACCTGAGGGATGGCATCTTCTTAAAATATCAAATAATAAGACTTATATTCATTTTTTTCAGTACCTGCTAAGGCAGGAATATGGACTAATGGAGAACTTCCAGAAAGATCAACATGTAAAAGAATCTCTGATTAACCTAAAAGTAGCACTCTTCTTATTTCTTTCTTTTCCCTATCTGTTGTTCCTTCCCTCCATTCTTGCATCCATTCATCCTGGCTCCTAGCTACCTCTTGGAACTCACGTCATACACTCTCCTCCTTGCACATTCCTCTCTAGCCACACTGCCGTTCTTTCTGCTCCCCCAATAGGCCTGACTCACTCTGGCCTTGGGATCATTTTGGAAGCTGTGTCCCCTCTGCCTGGGATGCTCCTCCTCCTGATCTTTGTATGGCTGTCTGTTTCTGTAGTCCAGGTGTCAGTTGAAATGTCACCTCCTGGGAGAAGCCTTCCTTTAAACAGTCAGTCTAAAGTATTCACATCATGACATTATCACACACTCTAGTTTAATTCTCTTCATACTATTTGAGATTTCTGATCTCTTTCTTGTTTGTTTGTTTCTATTTATCACTACTAAACCACAAGTTCCATGAGAGCAGGGATATTATTTGTCTTATGCACCACTTTTTTTCAGAGCCTGGAACAGTGTCAGCATACAGGAAGTGTTCAATAAATGTGCGTTTAAGTATGACTTGAATTAACTTGTTCATTTAACCCATATTTATTAATTGAGGAGTTATTGATTATCCAGTTAAAGAAACTGGGTTCATTTATTTTTGATTCTCTTTCTTGGTTGAGTTACCATATCCCCTAATTTTCTTACTCTTTCTGAGCCTCTGTTTACTTAGTTGAAAATGGTAGTAATAATATTTCCTAATTTCAGAACCCATCTATATAGAATAACCAATAAAAGCATTGAAAAGAGACTGGAAGAAAATAATGATCCCATATTCCATCATGGGAAAAGTTTGTGAGTCTCTCAATGGCAACTTACAGCTTTCTATTATCAAGCTGTTGATTGGCAGGTAATGATTATGAATGCTTACTTTCCACCAGCTGCTAGAATAGGAAGTGAAAATTGTAAGTTGCTTGCAAGCCATGAATGTGCATTAGAGTAGCTTAAAAGCATTATTTCTCCATGGTAATAGAAAATTTTGAAATGTGTTTGCTTTCAACTGTGATTTATTCCGTCTCTCTTGTCTGAAATACAAAGTTTAAACAATTCTGGTTTTAATTCAGCATCATATTTAGAAAAATGTATGAGTGCCATCTGCTGGATTTCTCTGGTACCACCTTGAACAAGATGATAAAATTGGAAGAGTGACCCTTCCTTCCTTCCTTTCCTTCTTCCCTCCTTCCTTCCCCATTTATGTAGATATACATTTTAAATTTCTCTCTCTATATATTTTCCATTTGCTCCATACATAATTTTCAAATACCATGTATTTGATGCTTACTTTCAAATTAGTATCACATGTACCCTTGAGCAAATATAGTTTAAGGGACATAAACAGTAACATTACAGTACTGTTTTTACTTTTGCTAAACTTAAAAGAGCCTTATTGGTTAATCAACACATTTTCTTTATTTTTGAATTAAAAAATATAAGTAACAGACTTTCGCCCTGAGACCACATGAAAATTTGATGTTAATTTAAGTTGTTGATTTTTTATAAAACTTCTGGGTGTGTTAATCTTGATTATTTAGTCTTTGTCTTTAGTCTTCAAATATTCATTCATGAATTATTGGTCCATCAAATAAAGTGAAGTCACTCTACTTAGGATCTTTGGTAATTGACCTGCCAGTCAGCTTTATCACCAGGTATGTGTTTGCTTTAAAGCTTTACTTAAAAATTCCTATCTCCTTATCATTTAAAATCTATAGAATTCATGATGTCAGAATTCATGTTGTTTCATGAATTAAGTGATTGGAGTATTTCCTAGTGCAGTGCTGTTGATGAAGGGAAATTGGACTGAATGTCTATTGACTCCAAGAATATCCTAATAGTTGAATATTTTACAATATTTCATGTGTCCAATCCATCAGCAAATCCTGTTGTTTGTACCTTCAAAATATATGCAGAATCTGGAACCTCTCCTCATTATACCATGGCTACTGCCCTGGTGTAGGCTCCCTGATACTTCCTGTCTTTCTTTTCTGCTTTATTTGTCTCTTAGCACTTGTCTGATATATTTTACTTGTTTATGAATTCTGTCATATTCACCATCTATCGTTCCGACTAGAATGTAGGGGATTTTTGTCTCCTGTTCACTGCAATCTCCCCAGTGCCTCAAACAATGCCTGACACATAGTATGTACTCAAATAGCATATTTCTTACACAAACGGATTTGCTTTGAGTTACTTTCCTCTTTCTCAAAATATTTTATAAATTATATTAGTAGGGACATATTCTTGGTGCTTTTGTCAACTCTAAATTAAAATGTCCAAATAAGTATAACCTTCTTATCATTTACATACAGTCAGTTTGACTATCTCTCCCTATATTTTAAAGTGAAAAATTAGCGCCTACTAATCAGGATATCATGATAGTTGTGGCATAGGTGACTAAGACGTGGTCCTTGTGCTTAAGGAACAACAACAGCGATACTTGGATGAACAATCCAACTGTTGGTTTAACAATTCACAAGAGAGGTGATGAGAATCTCACAGATATGGGGAAGGTAAATTCCAGAATGATGACTGTGTACCAGCCTAGAGAGCAGTCAATCCAAATGAGAGCAGCCTCCAGAGAGATGTTTCCAAGAAGATTAAATTGCTAGAATACCTGATATGTTGGAACTATTCAGAGAAATTTTAAACAATTGGGATAAATTTTTTGGTATAAATCAGTGATAAGTGCATAGAAAACTAAGCAAATGAAAGAAGCAAACCACAAGGATATCACTAACTACAGGGAAAACAAAAAATTGTGCAAGGAAGGAAAAGTAATACTAATCATAATACTAGACAGATCAGCTGTGGATATTTTCATAACCATATTAGTGTAAATACTGAATATTGATCTAACTAAAAGTATAACACAATGTTGCAAGGATGGGAGTGGTGTGAAATGTGTTTTTGATGGTGTCAGGTGTTTGTGGGAAAGAAGACTAAATTCATATCTTCCATATTGGGAAATCAGTAGATAATGCCAAAACTGAAAAAAATAAGTAGCAGCATGAGCGTATCATTTAGTGACATGAAGGCAAATCCAAAAGTAAACAGCCAAAAGAGTTGAAATCATTGCTTGGGAGTAGTGGTGATAAGATGAAAAGGGGAGCAGGGAAGGAGGTATTGATAGTCTCCATTATTACAAATAATCTTTGTAGAACTATATTTTGGAAAGTTTGCTTTGTTTATTGACCATAACTCTAGACGTGACATGCAAAGCAGATCTTTATTTTAATATAAATCATAAATCCAGTCGTGTGCTAATAAACCAGCTCTTGGGGTGGGAGTGGGTTTGGGGAGGCCTGATTTGTAATGTGTTGTAAAGACTTCTACCATGGCCAATTTTGAGCTAACAATAGTTTAACAGCTGGCTTCCAAAGTTCCTAAAATTTAACAATCACTTCTTTCAAGGCAGTGTAAATCAACTTATAAAGACTTCAATAAATGTACCTGTTTTTTCTAAGTAAAAAATTCCTCTCTGACTTGCATGAAAAACTCAGTGTTGCTATATAAAACATGGTTCTATATTTTTCTTTGCTGTTGTTATTTTTTTTCTTTACATCAATTTTTGAGATGTAATTCACATACAATAAAATGCAGTTTTTAAGTGAACAGTTTGATGAGTTTTAACAAAGGTAAACACCCATGTAACTACCACTCAAAGGAAGGGGTAGAACAATTTCATCATTCCTGAGAGTTTCCCATGTCTCCTTGCAGTCAATTCTTAGTCCCACCCCTGTCTCTGCCTCAGGTAAACACTGTTTTGATTATTTTATTTCATTTTTTTACTGTAGATTAGTTTTGCCTGCACTTGAACTTTATATAAATGAATTATACAGTGTGTACTCACTTGATTCTGGCCTCACACAATGTCTATTAGATTCACCTGTGTTGTTACGTATACCAGCAGTTCAATCATTCAGCGTACCAAGTATTTTATTATATGTATACACCTCAGTGTTTAAGATTTTATGCTGGATATTGTGTGTGATAACATTGTAATGAATTTTGATTATGACATCTTCCTTTAAAGAGTGTTTCATTTTATCCCAACAGTCATTTAGATTACTAGGAAATTCTTTTGATCTTGTTGGTCTTGGTTTTATTGTTTGGGCAGTTCTATTTTCATTATGAAATTAGTTTTAGGGCAGGGCCCTTACTCTAAGGTGTGGTCTCTATACTAAGGCCTGGCTTTCCTGAAGGTCTTAACCCCACCCCTACTTCTTACCCTGGACCCCCCACTCAGGCCTCTTCATCTACCCTGTTGGGTAGAAGCCTCCTCTTAGGTAGCCCGCCCCACAAATTGTAGCTGCTTTGGCTACCTGGAACTTGAGTCTGTGCCTTCTCAGCTCAGGAGAACCACCTATCTCACCTCTCTCTACTTAGGACTAAACTCTCTGTGCAACAGAAGCAAAATTGCCCCAGGCTCACCTACCTGTGGTTCCTGTCTCAGAGGCTGTGATTCTGCTCTGCCTGTCCCCAGTGCCTGAAAAAGTTGTCTCATATATTTTGTCCCATTTTCTCTTTGTTTTCAGTGGGATAGCAAATCCAGTGCCCATTACTCTGTCATGACTAGATAGAAGCAGAAATGTATAGAAGAATTTGACTTTTTAAGTTATAACTTGGATAAAACTAAAAACTGAGGAAAAACAACTAGCATCTTTCCTTTTCATTGCCTCTTTTGAGAGGGGCCTTCAAATGGTAACTGAGCTCCTAGAGAGCGAAGTGGTGCTTCATCCACTGTTCATACTTCAGGACCGAGCACTGGACCCAGCACTGTCAGCTGTCAATGAATGATTACGTAAGTGAATGAATGAACAAATGACTGAATGACTACACATGCAACAATGCTAAAAACTTTGAAAAATATTAAAGCATGATATATTTGTCCTTTGATCTCCTCTCCCCCACTCCATAGGATCAAGGCAGATAAGGGACTGGTTAGTTTAGCTGGAGGCTAGGTATAACTGGTAATAGGTGATGAGGGGGCTAGTCTAAGGACCACTGACTTGTAAGAACAAGGAATGAAGAGTTTTTGTTCCTTATAGAATGGAAGGATTTTTTTTTTAAGTTTCTGCTCCTACGGCAGTAGCCACCTGTGGCCCTGGAATCCTGGCCTGCATTTGGCCTCTGTAGCAACACCTCAGAATTTGTATCTTGTTAAAGAAAGGTGAGTGTGTCAAATGAATCTCCTTGGAGGAGGATATCATCAGTGTAATCTCATATCTGTGCTCCTGGAGGAAGGTGGATATGGTTAAGATCTTGTCTGCGAAGATTGTGTGCTTTAGCAAAACTTTACAGGTGCCCCACGGGTAGCCTGGAAAAGGCATGATGTCCCTTTGGAGGTAAAGGCAAACAGCAGCTGAGAGTCTGCTGAAGTAGGCACTGAACAGAACATGTTAGCCAGATCTATAAGAGCAAAATATTTATAGTTGTTGACTGAAGTCAGTAAGTTTAATAATATTGGGTATTGAGTATGAGGCCTTAATGGATAGGATGCCAGCGTTAAGTAGTAATCCACCTTGGGATGCCCTTTATTTTTTTCCAGGTTTAAGAACAGGTGAAATTGGGCTGTTAAATGGAGAAGTCGTGAGAATGATCACCCCTTCGTTAATTAGGTTTTATATAGTAAGTTTTTATCCTTGAAGGCTCTGTTTTAATATGCATTGGGTCATATTAACTAATTTAACTGGGAGTCCATAAGCTCTCATTTATCAAGCCAATTTATAAGTGCTGAGAACTTACTTTGATATTCATTTATTATTCACTGTTAGAGCATTTATACCCAATATGGGATATTTTAGGGCAATGAGTACTATGATTATGGGAAATTTAGGCAAGGCTACAGTTGAAGTGAGACATACCTATTTTTTAAATTTTACATTTAGTCACCCCTTTAATATTAGAGGGGGCATATTGTTTAAATTTAGTGGGATCTTCAGGTATAAGTAAAATTTGAGCACTAGTTTTGATTAAGTTTATGAACCTCTGTCAATTAGTGCATTTTAGCAACTGCTAAAGTTAATTTAAAACCTAGGTTTTAGAGTTACAAAAGCCAATTGATGGCCTTTTTCATATCTTTGTTATATAAACTCTTTAGTATATAAATTTTGGATTTCCAATTTAAAAAAAGAGATAGGTGTGCCAGAAATAAGATTGTCAAAGATAGACTATGTTTGAATTATATTAAGCCACGAAAATGAGGTTTTGTGTGTATGGAAAAGTTGCAACATCAAAATTAAACAAGACAAGTTGAGAAGATCTAATTCAATAAATGTGTAATCTGATAATGCAGAAGAGGTAGTGAAATCATGTCCTCATGAGTTGGCAGTGCTCTAGTCATAAGCATGTTGTTTGAATATAATACAGGTTATGCAAATCTTTTGGTTATAAAATAAGAATAGGAATTGTTTCCTGGTGCTTGTCAAGAAGAATGACATCATAATGGTTGGTTTAAGGGTTGATTCTAATAGCTTAATATAGATATAATGAGTAAGTTCTGTAACATTGCTTTGAATCTTTTTGTTCAGAGCATAAACAAGATGCATAGCCTGCTTTGAACAAAATTGGACAAATCATTCCTTTATAATGTACCATGATTCTTATGTATGACAATTTGAGGGATGAAGAAGGAGCCTTAAGATAGGTGCTTTAAGAGACATCAAAAGCCTTGCATCTGTGGGCTGCTGAGAACAGAAATGTATGTACTCTTCTCCATTTTTAAGAAAGGTTAAATCAAGCTGTCCAAATATTAATTTCCTCCTTCGCTTACGTTTGACCTACAATATTGTCTCATGTTTTCTGCCTGATAACCTGGTATACTTTTTAATAGATATTTATGTAACACTGAATAAGCTGGGACACTTTTTGCTTGCAAAAGACCAGATATTCAACTCAAACTAGCTTAAAAAACAAAACAGGAGTGTGTTGTCTGAGGAGATGGATGAAATGGCCTGGGGAAAGTGAGCAGGCTTAGAAGAAGGACTAAGACAGACTATGGAAGAACTACCAAAATTTAAGGGTCAAGTAGAGGAGGAGGAACCAGCAAAGAACAGTGAGAATTGCCCTGAGATAGGAGAGAAAAACCAGGGGAGTGTGACGTAAGGAAGCCTAGGAATAGAGCTTTCAAGAAGGAAAAAATAGGCAACTAGTTCAACTTCTGTCAAGAAAAGTAAGGATTAAAACATGTCCATACTGCCCAGCACCAAATTTCATCCATTCATTCATTCATTCATTCATTTGTCAAATGTTTATTAAACATCAACAATTGTGCCAGGCTCAGTGCTATGTACTAAGAATACAAGACTGGGTAAAAACTTTAAGTAAGTGGTTAATAGATATTTGTTGAATAATTTAGCTGTTTTTATTAAAAATTTAGATGAGGCTGCTTGAAGATGGGATAAAACATATAATGGTACACATCATTGTATGACTAATATTCACCCAGCTTTCTGCTTCTCCCAGTGGCAGACCAGTTTGAGTGACAGAAAACTGTTTTGGGCTTAATTAATCTGGGCCAAAGAATGGTGTCATTGGTAGACAGAAGACTTAGGAGAGTATATAAGAGTGATTAGAGTCTCTCACTCAAAAGGCCTTTTTGCAAGTGTAGTTAATTGTCAGATCTCACATCCTCTTGATTCCTTATGAGAGCTCTACCCACTTTTTCATCTAGGTGCACAGAGAAACTGTGATTCTTCAACATCGTACGGAAAAACCCGAACAAACTTTCTGGCCAACCCGGTAAAAAGTACCTGTCTTATCTAACAGCACCTGCAGAATTCTTTATATCATTGAAGCCTATTGGATCAAACCAAGCAAGATAGTTCACCAAAATCTTTTCCTTGTGGCATAAGGTGCATAGGGAATACAATAAATACCATCAACATCCTTCATTTCTTGTCCAGGGTACAGAATTTAATATCATGGAGCAACATTTTTCTAGTGGGCTATAAAATAATTCAGCAGTAGTTCACATTTATTGAACCAAAATATGGTAAAAACTGAGGAGCTCGAAAGCACTAAATACAGGTGCTTAGATTCTTACTTGATGGATAACTGGCGGCCTCTCAACATGTTCCTGTAGTTCTATGTTTGGGACCTTTCTGAAGGGACTTGGTGTAGTCCAACGGGGGTCGTCCCACTAGTCTGAGACCCTCTTTTTCCATTCACTTAATTGGTGCTCAGTTTTTTTCCCCTTAAAACAAGAGATACATATTTCAGTTTTCAAGTAAATGGTGTAAGGTCTGAATCCAGGTGGATTATACAGGTTTCTTTTCATAAGCTCCCAGTTCCCTGAATTATATTTTAGGAAATTTGTGAATCATTTCTTTCCCAGACACTTTTATAAGCTGTCCCCCTGCCTGAGTTGCTGTTGCCCTTCTTTGCACTCTTTCTAGCTACATCAGATGTGGTGCTTATCTGTGCAACAGACCATGTGAGGAAGTAGTCACCGTTGATTGACTCCCAAGAACTGCAGTAAACATTACCAAGTCATGGCCATTTCGAGGGCTACTGCTAATGTTTCCCTGCCTTAAGGTCTATGCCCTAGCATAGAGCCTCTGAGTAAAACCCTTTTATAGTCAAGGTCACATGAATATTCATATCCAGTCATGAAATTTATTATACTGTTGCTAGGTTTTCATCCTAATGGCAGGTTCACTCAAAGTGGCACTTCCTGAGAAAATATTCATCTGGTATCCTTGAATTTGTAGGTAAAGCTTTAGATATTACATAGCCAAAGCCATATTGGGCTTGTCTCCTTGTATTCTGATGCATGCAATTCCTGTGTTCTGCTGACTCTGTGGGCAGCAGCTTTCTCCTTGTGTAATACGGACAACATTAGTATTAGGATATATTTCTTTAGTTATCGTGATGCTTGGTTATGTGGTCTCACTGGCTGGGGAATTTACTTGGGCTGAGTTCAGTCAGAAAGTATATGAGGAGGATTTTATTGGTAACTCCATGTTAGATTTTGTCCTATGTTGTCTAAGAAATGCAAAAAATTAAAATGTTGAAAAAAGGTATATAGGTCTTTGACATAAGCAGCTTAGCTCTTGGTTCCGCTTGTGAAGGGGTAACCTTTGAGCAATGTCTGATGTTACGGCTCTGATGATCAATGGTACTACTATAAGTAAAGCAGTAACGATGGAAAGCCTTGTCAAAATACATGAGCAAATTCCATAAACTGCTCAGAGACATCTGTTTCTCTGTGCAAAGGAAAGCCATTAAAGAAATCCTGGGACATATACTGATCAACATCTAACTCATCAGTATGTCCCAAAGTGCTCATTTTAAAACAAAGGATCTACTTGAGTACCAGATGGAGATCAGGAATGATGAGAATGAGTTGATTATGCCCTTGTTGGTCCAGTTTTCTTTTCAACAGAATCCCACCTTTGTCTCCAAAAAATAGATAGAAGGTAAGCCAGTTCTTCCATTTACCTTTTTATTGGATAAAAAGCAATTCTAACCCCACCTTGTTCTAAAATATTGCCATATGCAACACAGGAATTGAAAGGGGACAAAAATTCTAACAACTGATCAAAATGGTCTTTGACATGGCAAAACTTTAGTTTCTAATCCAATGGTATTTCTTTCATCCCTTTCCTGTGGTCAATCAGAAACCAACCCAAACTTTCAGATCTCAATAGATGAATGCAAAGTTTTGAGTGATTTTCACTAATTATTTTCTGTATTTAAAATCAATAACAATAATTACTCTTATTCTTCTTTGGGGCTTACCCTACAGTCCTAGTTAATGAGATGTTGTCTTCATTTCTCTTCTAAAAAGACTTATGGCCATGGCTACAAATAGAATCTCAACTAATGGCCTTTCACCCATTCATTAATTCCTTCAACACTCTTACTAAACTCTCCCTAATTCTCTTGCACTGTGCTAGGTGTTGAAGGTAAAATGATAAATAAAACAGGGCCCTGCCCTTGAAGAATTCGCAATGTAATGGAGTAGACTTGTGCACAACCTCGGTTCAAACTTGGTTCCTGCCAGTTAGGAGGTTGCAGCTGACAGGTGGCAAGAACGCATTATCTTTTTTGAAGAATTGACTAGACTTGGTTTAATTTCCTGCATTCCCCTACTGCCCTTCTCCCCACACCATCCCCTCAATTAAAAACAAATGAGAGTGAAATCTTCTTTGGAAAAAGCCCCCATAGTCAGCTGTGGAAAATGACACTACGTTCTAGAGCAGGGAAAAAATATTCCATTTTAGGTCCACACTTGATTTTGTAGAGCCAGGGGGAGATAACCAGTGAGAGCTATCAATTCTGTTTAGTGTTAAAGCAATCAGATGTTTGGGGTTTTTTAAATGTATTTATTTATTTATTTTTGGCTGCGTTGGGTCTTCGTTGCGGTGCGCGGGCTTCTCATTGCGGTGGCTTCTATTCTTGCAGAGCACAGGCTCTAGGCGCTTAGGCTTCAGTAGTTCTGGCTCGTGGGCTCGGGCTCTAGAGCACAGGCTCAGTAGTTGTGGCTCACGGGCTTAGTTGCTCCACAGCATGTGGGATCTTGCCGGACCAGGGCTCGAACCCGTGTCCCCTGCATTGGCAGGCGGATTCTTAACCACTGCACCACCAGGAAAGTCTGCAATCAGGTGCTTTCATCCTGTGTTTCTTAAATGACGGAATCACCTTTGCTTAGCGTTAAGTATTTCATATTTTACTTGCGTATTTCATAAATGGATGTAAATGCAAAAGTGGACAGATTAAATGGATGGTATGAGCTATAAATCTAAACTTTTCATTTGTGAGAATTTTCAGTTTGAAACATAATGCAAACATTTAAAACAATTTAAATTATAACCACTTTTATGTGTGATTATTTAAAACAAAGATACATCTGTGTAGATTTTTAGTTTTACATGGGTATAATAGCAGATATTAAGGCAGAAAAAGAGGAGCGCATAGGTTATATGACATATTATTCTTTTTCAAAAAAAAGAAAAAAGAAAAAAATCTTAGCAACAGCAGCTGAGCAATGCATTAAAGATGATTTTGAGGAAAAGAGACCTGTTCATTGTTGTATGAAAGACTTAAAAATTTTATAATACTGCTGTGTTATGTATTGATAACACATTGCTGTCTTATTCATTTTATACTTACTTTAACTAAAAGTCTAAGTTTATCCTCCAGGTTAATGAAAAAGATTCCATGAGAATAAGATATTATTTTTAAAGATATTCAGAAATATCCATGTTCCTATAGAGCAAAACATCCTAAAAGGATAAATTTTCATATTTTATGATCTTAGACTGGTTGAGTTCTTCAGTTTATTTTTACACAGTTAAAACTTAGGTGTCATCATTTTTCATTTTCATTCATTAACAATTTGAAGTTAGTTGAATATGAGAATATCAGTTAAGAAAAATATAGTATGCAAGTTATTCTGGTTGTAGTTGATTTTTTCTGAGAAAGCCTTTGAACTAGTTTGTTTTTATTTTAAGATGAGAAATTTCATTAAAATGACTACTTTTTTAAAAAACAAATTTGATCTAAGCATGCTGGATCACATTCCTTATACACATTGATCACTGTGAACACTGCTAAAATTTTTATTAATAATATATTAAATTCTTTGAAGAATTTTAAAAGCTTACGTATATATTCCGCTATCTATATGAATGAATATATACTATATATTCAGTAATTCATGTGAAACTTTCAAGAAAACATATGAGTTGGATCAATAGGTGATACTCTCCATTTTCTGTGTCAGAAAAATGAGCATTTAAGTGTATTGCCTGAGACCAGTGACCTGCTGAGAATGTCTCTAATGGAACTGGGGAGGTTGGTCACCTGACTTGTTGGGTAGATCCCTAAGTTCATCTGAATACCTTGATTGGTTTTGATATGCAAGTTTGGGGATGAAGTTGTAAAGGGAAAACATTGATCTGCATAACAGAAGGAGAAAAAGTTGGGGGTTCCTGGGACAATTCAGGAGCAATTGTAACGAGATTAGAGAAGGACAAAGATATCAGAGAACTAGGAAGAAGCACGACCTTCTTCAGGTTCCTTAAGTCTTTAATAATTTCTACTAATTTTCCAAAATACTTGGTGTGACTATTTTTTGTGAAAACTGAATTTTCTATAATCTTGATTTTCCTTGAGCATTCATCTGTTCTTTCAATAATTAGTGATAAACTGCTATAGGCAAGCCCTGCCCCTTGGTGCTGAGGACACAGTAAGGATGAGACCCACTCCTCACCCTTGTGGAGATTACAATCTACTACCAGGTCAGCAATCTATAGCCTGTAGGCCAAATATGGCTCACACACTAAAAATGATTTTTAAGTGGTTGAAAAAGAATCAGAAGAAGAGTAATATTTTATGATGTGCAAATTATATGAAATTCAAATTCCAGTGCTGTTAATAAAGTTTTATTGCAACACGACCACACTCATTTGTTTATGTATTGCCTATGACTTATTTCACACTAAAATACAGAGTTGAGTTAGTTGTGGCAGTCTGGCCCAAAATATCTAAAATATTTACTGTCTGGCCCTTTACAGAAAAAGTTTTCCAAAGCTAGCATGTAAAGTAGATGTTAAATAAGAGATTACGATTAAGTGTAGTAAGTTACAGCAAAGAAAACTCAGGATTATATGGACCACATAGCTTGTCAAACAACTTAGACATAATTGGTAATATAAGTTATCTGTACTAATCAGATACAGAGTCAGGACTCTTTGCTTGTTGTAGAAACCCACCTTCAACCAGCCTAAGCCAAAAAGAGAATATATTGGTTTATGTAACTAGGAAGACCAGGGAAAATTCTGGCTTCAGAAATGGCTGGATTCAGCAGTTCAAATGATATTATCAATCTGTCTCTTTTCTTCCAGTTTTTATGGCTCTGGTATCTTCCTCCACGTTGGCATAACCTGAAGTAGACTCTTCCTATATGGTGACAAAAACGACCATAAATAATTCTAGACTTCATTGTACTTTCAGGTAAAGTGAGCCCCAAAGAGAGTAAGTATCTCAACTGTCTAAACAAAAACCTGGGAAGGATTCTGACTGGGTTGGCTTGGGTCATGTGCCCATCCACAAATCTCAGAACTGTGGCTAGCCTGCCGCACATAACTTCCTCTCTATGACGGTCGGTGCAGTATAGCCACCCAGTAGGGACATCCCCTCCAGTAGGGAGAACTTGCTGGGATAACAAAAATAAGAACTTGCTGGGATAACAAAAACTCACATCTATTAAAGTTTTTGCAAATGTTTGAAGTGTTGGGGAATATATAGCTCTCCAATCATGGTGGTCGATGTAGTCTCAGAAAAGTAAAATTCTATGAAAATATCTCACATCGAATACAGAGATTGCATACTGATTGCCTACAGGGCTAATTCAGCTTACTGAACTATTCTGTCCAGCCTGTTTACTTTTAGTGCTTTTTTGTTGTTTAATTGAGCCAATCATTTTCAGCTTCTCTTTTTAAAAAATTGATTTTGGCAATACTAAACTTGCATTTCTGTATGAAAATAGTAGCCACCTTCTTTTTATATGGAGCAGCAGCAATTATTCCCTTAAGATGGAACATTTGCTCTTTCATTAGCCACAATTACTATGACTCCCTATTGTCTCTCTAACACTGAAGCCGATTTTAGTTGCCACCTGCACTTGTTTCTCCTGGAACAGAGAATAGTTTATACCCTGTCTCCGCTGAATGTGGGAACAGGATGCTTGATTCAGGCACAGTGGACGAGATCGTGTTTTTTTGATGAAGTAAAGAAAATTATTCCATATGTAACATGCAAACAAAAGATGTCTGTATTGAAAGAACCACAACTTAAATGGTTGTGAAATATGAAATAAACCATATGAAACCACAAGAAGTAAACCATGATAAGATCCAGGACTGCTATATGGAGAAGATGAGAAATGAAAAACTTAACCTGAAAATAGGACTGAAATGTCAACAAACAATTGTTTTTGAATATGAATAAAATATCTGATGCTACTATAAATGAGGTTATATATTAAGTCAAAAAAATACTGAGACAGGGGCTTCCCTGGTGGCGCAGTGGTTGCGCGTCCGCCTGCCGATGCAGGG
>NC_041233.1:70718834-70737066 GCF_002837175.3 Physeter macrocephalus
AAAAAAAAAAAAAAAAAAAAATACTGAGACAGCAAAAGCTTTTTTAATAGAGAACGATTTTATAAAAGAATACAGCAGAAATTATGTGTTCTACACAGAGAGAAGCATTTGTAAATTTAAGTCTTACTGGAAATACTATTGACCAGCAAACTGAAGTCATGTCTTAGCACTTACAGAAAAGTTGCATTAAAAAAGTTAAATTGGGTGTAGCATTTTCTGTTACATGAAAATGGAATAGGTGATGAGAGCACAGATATAAATGATATCACATAGTCAGCTATATTAAATTGGTGATATTGACAAAAATTTTTGTGTCGGAAAATGAGAGGCTCTGGTTGGAATTTAGCAAATGACTTCTCTCTGTCCATAAGAAAATTCACAAAATATAATGTACTTGGTCAGAATCAGTCAGTGTGATTCAGCTCCTGAAATGGACAGGGTTAATGTGAAAACCTAAACTCAGGAAGGTAACATTTTCCAAGAGACATAGAATTTAGGTCTCCTGATTACATCATTTTCCAGGAATAGCTTTGTGCTAAATAATTTAAAATGTAACATACCATGAGTGTGCAGTAATTAACAGTGTGAACTGGATAAAATCCCATAGCAGGAAATCCAGATACTCCACGCCTTCTTTTTATGAGTTAGCTGTATGCTATGGTGGCCTGTTGTAGTATATGGATTTATGTGGCTGAGTGTTGAAAAATATTTTTGGACACTTTTATGTTATTCAAGAGAAAAAATCCTTACTCAATATCTAAAACTAAAAAGTGGATCAAAGTCTTGGCCTTTTGGGTTGATGTTAGAACCTATCAACTTTGAATAGTTCTCTGCAAAGGCATTCACAAACAGCTACACAAATGTATGATTCAATTTGCTCACTTGAAGTGAAATTGTACCTTTAAGAGAATAATTTGGCAAGGAATAATCTGGCCCATTACCCTACACTGAAATCATTTTCCTGAAATGAAAGGCATGGCTTGAACCACATTACCAAAGCTGTAGAGTTGAAATAAAACTCCAAAAAGATTCTCTGATTTTAAACTCTATGAAAATAAACTGACATTGAAACATTAGAAAGCCTACCTTTATAATTTGATATTGATAATATGAAAAAAGCTACAAATTGAAGTTGTAGAACTGCAAAACAATAAGTAACTGAAAATTAAATACAGTGATGTTGGAATGTCATAACTGAATGCTTGTCCAACAATAACCCTCATGTAAAGAGAGTCTATACATGTTAAGTAGCACTGGTGTTTGTAAATTCCATTTTTGCATATGAAATTGAGTAAATCAGATTATTGCACCCAGTTAAAGGATTTGTGGTTTAGGTTTACATGGTCTGATGGTGATATGTTAGGTTCCATGACAAGCCAAGAAGTAGTAAATTATGAAAGAAAACTTAAGTAATGAAATATTTCTATTTTTTCAATGTTATTTTTTATTTTAAAGTTTCATGTGTCTCTAAAAAAAAACCATATATACCTGTTTATATTAATACTACATTCAGAAAATATAAAGTAAATTTGGCTGTTTTTCTGACACTTGGTTTCTCTTACGTTTCATCTGCTTCACTTATTTCCGTGACTGGCTGGCCCTCGTAAGCATTTGAATGAGTAACCCCTACCTTGACCTAAGCCTCTATGTGATGCGCAGTCATCCTCTGATGAAAGATTGTATTAAAGGGAATGACCTGTATGGTGTCTATAAACAGATTCGGGAAGCAAGAATTTGTCAGAGTGTCTCCAGCACTGTCTAGGGGGAAAATGTACCTAACCAGTGGCCTCAAGGATATTGTTACTGTGGAGATAGATGCATCAGTCTTTTCTTAGATGGATGACAGTGGCCATAACTATCATTCAACTAGCTATCCTTGATCAGATGCTATGCTCACCAAGTAACAGGAACATTATTGATCTGGCCTAGGGGAGAGACCATAATTATCAGGCACCAGAGTATCTTTTCTCCTTAGAAGGGAATTTTTCCCTTACACATGAATAAATTTGCTTTCCAGTTTACATAGCAGCCTCTTGTCAGTTTGGGTGGCTAAATCAGTTGCTAGGGCCTTATCGCCCTTAGGCGTAAGAACAGAGTAAGTGTCTTGACCCATAAACAATGGACCAGATCCGGCTACTTATTTATTTGTAACTCAGTGTTCTAAAAATGGTTGGACCATACCCATTACCGTTCAACTGAATTTATGTATGAGTATTTAGGAACAACAGTGAGAGGCTCCCCTACCACAATAATTTAGAAATAAAAGTAATCTTCGAAAGCCCACACAAAATGGATGAGCTTGGGCATTGGTGAAGGCTTTTGGAGAAATGTGCAGATTATTTAAAATGCTAATCAAAATAGCTAGTGAGTAGTTCCAGGAAAAGATGTTTATACTAATGCTTTTTTTTTCTGCTGTATTTTAATCTAATCCAGTGGCTTTACATTTTGAAAAATGCATCTAGAAGGCTAGTTAAATATGAATTTACTGTTAACAGAAGTCACATTAAGGAAGATTGTAGACTGAGCTGCAGGGCTCCCAACCACGGCCTGCAGCTGCCAGCGCTTCACTAGATAAGGCACAGGCCAAGCGGGGAATGGCCCTGGTAGGCTTTTTCTCAATAAATTAATGTGAGTTTACATTCTTCTCAGAGAGAATTGGTGTTCTCTCACATGCACCCATTAATATAAGTTAAGAGACGAAGTAGTTTAATTATATATCACGCCACATAAGGCTTTATAACTTGTACCAAGACTGTCAATATTGGAGTCAATAAAAGTTGAGTGACTGTGAAATAAGATTCTGAACAATTAATTTTAAAACCAGAATAGTATGAAGAGCAAATGGAAATTATAGATGTATGTAAGTTTATTATATTAGTCCCATTTTTCTGGTTTGTATTATATAAAATAATTAAGTTTTACTTTAAGAAATCCATCATGATTATATTGGAAAGAATGTTGGTACCTGCCTTTTTAGAAATAGCTTTAAATGTGCTCTATTGGCTTTTTAAAACTGGTTGAATTCTCAAAACATGTTTTAAGTAAATTAAGGATGTTTGTTTTGGGACTTCCCTGGTGGCGCAGTGGTTAAGAATCTGCCTGCCAATGCAGGAGACAGGGGTTCGATCCCTGGTCCGGGAAGATCCCATATGCCGCGGAGCAACTAAGCCCGTGTGTCAAAACTACTGAGCCTGTGCTCTAGAGCCCGCGAACCACAGCTACTAAGCCCGCGTGCTGTAACTACTGAAAGCCTGTGCGCCTAGAGCCCGTGCTCCGCAAGCCCCCACTTGCCGCAACTACAGAAAGCCCGCGCACAGCAACGAAGACCCAACGTAGCCAATAAATAAATAAATAAATAAATTTATTGAAAAAAAAAAAAAGAATGTTTGTTTTAAGAGCTTGTGTTGGAAAATGATTTCTTACATTTCTGCAAGAAAAAAATACCTAACTAGCTGTGAGTGGAACAGAAAATCAGACAATCCTGTTTTTTAAAAAATCCTTACTATAGTGATAGTTTTAATAAAACCACAAAGCATTTGTTGGAAAGGATCTTGAAGGTCATGTATAATAGTTAACTTTCTACCAGATGTGTAAATCTCTCTTACATCACCCCAGATAGTCATGCAGGCTCTCCTTGAACAGTGCCACTGACATTGGATTTATTACCTTTCTACTCAGTTCATAAATCTTACCTTCTGTCTGGTTTTAGAGCTCTTTATGTATATGATGTATGACTTCTACTAAACTGTAGTCTCCTTGAGGGCAGATTCAATATTTAAATCCCTAATATCCTGTTTATAATAAGTGTTTTCCCTGTAACAACGTTCTCAAATGTATTATTATTATTTTTTAAAATATTTATTTATTTGGCTGCGTCTTAGTTGCGGCATGCGGGATCTTCATTGCGGCATGTGGGCGGCATGGGGGATCTTTAGTTGCGGCATGCGAACTCCTATTTGTGGCATGTGGGATCTAGTTCCCTGACCAGGGATTGAACTCGGGCCCCCTACATTGGGAGCATGGAGTCCCAGCCACTGGACCACCAGGTAAGTCCCATCTAATGTATTATTGAAGTAATCAACCAATAAGTTCCAATTTGGGGACATTCTACTTATTAGAAAATTGCTCCTTAAATTGAACTCTTCAACTTCTGTCAGCTGGTCCTATTCCTTTCTGCAGAGTCTCCCAGCCCAAGGGTGGGGCTTCATCTTTAAGGTGAAGCAGCTCCTTATTATTGCTTCCTTGTTCTTCCCTTCCACAGTGAGGGGTTGGGGCGGGGTGGGGAAGCTGATCTCAGTGGATGGGTTTCTTTGCAACAACAGTGGTATTCATTTCCCTCTTGCCACTGCAAGGTCTCAGATTTGACTGGACCTAAATCAACCCCTTTACTCACTAAAGCACACTGGTTCTTTGTTTTGTTTTGTTTTTTTTAGTTGCAATTCCAGTCATGCTCCATTCTTAAAGTTACTCCATGATATCCTGCTCAAGAGAAGAGTTCCTTTCTGGATGGTGCCAAGAGTCAGCACCTGGCTGTGGCAAACACCGAGTCAGTACAGATGGTAAGAAATAATCACTTTAGGGTGGTTTTATGGTTACAGCACCAGAATTATTGTAAGAGAGGCCCCTCCTCCCCTCAGAAGAACTTACACAAATATCTGTGAATATGACTCTTAAAATTCAAAGCATAGACTGTTTTAGAACCACAAAGGACATTATATTACAAAATTCAACTTCCTCATTTTATAGACAAAGGAGTCACACTCAGAGTGTATTGTCCTAGGTTAGCTAGCTAGTGGTGGTATGAGAAGCAGAGACCAACACCCTTTATTTCTGTTATCTCTCTGTGTCCAGAGTACTTTCTCATACAGCTCTCTAAAGACGTCAAATTAGGTTGTCTTTTCTGTATCATGTACTGTCACATAAAATTTAAATATAAAATCCACCAGAGGGAAATAAGTGCTTTGGTTAAAATGTGTTCTGTGATTTATCATATAAGGAACTTAAGGGTATGTATTCAATAAACCTCAAGTAGTAGCATGTCATTCTGTCTATAGCAGCCCAAATACTGACTCTCTAGTGAAAAGAGAAAACCCAATTGTCTTCAAGTTGCCCCTAAGTCATCTTTTTCTCAGAAAATTTAAATTCATTAAAGTGGCAACTAGACATTTTGGAAATATAGGAGCATAAATAAATAAAATTGAACTAGTTAATGAAATAATCCAATATTTAACCTGATTAGAGGTAAATAGTCATCAGTACCAAAGTTGAATCCTTGGCATTATTTGTTGTGGGAGTACATATATTTGTTATATTGGGATACACATACCAGTTTTACTATCTCAATGAGAACAATATGTAATGGTGATCCTTGGATTTCAGAGAATGGGAACCAGGCCTGAAGCTAATTTTTTTTTTTTAACATCTTTATTGGAGTATAACTGTTTTACAATAGTGTGTTAGTTTCTGCTTTACCAGAGGTGATCTCCCTGTGCTATGCGGCAGCTTCCCACTAGCTATCTAATTTACATTTGGTAGTGCATATATGTCCCTGCCACTCTCTCACTTCGTCACAGCTTACCCTTCCCCCTCCCCATGTCCTCAAGTCCATGCTCTAGTAGGTCTGTGTTTTATTCCTGTCCTACCACTAATCTCTTCATGACATTTTTTTTTCTTAGATTCCATATATATGTGTTAGCATACGGTATTTGTTTTTCTCCTTCTGACTTACTTCACTCTGTATGACAGACTCCAGGTCTATCCACCTCATTACAAATAACTCAGTTTCATTTCTTTTTATGGCTGAGTAATATTCCATTGTATATATGTGCCACATCTTCTTTATCCATTCATCTGTTGATGGACAGTTAGGTTGCTTCCATGTCCTGGCTATTGTAAATAGAGCTGCAATGAACATTTTGGTATATGACTCTTTTTGAATTATGGTTTTCTCAGGGTATATGCCCAGTAGTGGGATTGCGGGGTCGTATGGTAGTTCTATTTGTCGTTTTTTAAGGAACCTCCATACTGTTCTCCATAGTGGCTGTATCAATTTACATTCCCACCAGCAGTGCAAGAGTGTTCCCTTTTCTCCACACCTGAAGCTAATTTTTTAAGTGCCTACATGTACTAGAAAACATGAAGAATGGAATGAATAAACTTGTAGAATTGCTTCCTTCTCCATAAGTTGTTGAAAGTTATAATTGTAAAAATTTGGACCATAGACAAGAATTTTACTTTTTGATATAGTTAACCAAATCAGTCTGAGTCCATTTAATATTTATTTAGATCACTTCTTTCCTTTCTTTCATTCATTCTTTCACTCACTCATTTATCTGTTAATGTATCTGTTCAAGAAGTACTGAGTGTCCACCAAGTGACAGGCCCCTTACCTGATACTGGGAAACACAAAAATGTCTGTGAGACATTGATATCCTTGTTGTCATTGATTTCCTCAAGATGGCGATCAGTTGGGACGGTCCAACAGGATGAATATCTATAATGCAATCGCATTAGAATTAGAGATATCTCTGGATAAGTATGGAGGATCCCAGAATGAGTGATAACTTCCAATTCAGGGCTTGGGGATGATTTCACATAGTAGGTAATACTTGAGCTGGATTTGGATGGACGATTAGGGGTTTACCCAGTAGAGAAGGGGGAGTGAATGGTGTTGCAGAAATAGCAAAACTGAAGGCACAGAGGCACAGACACAGCTAGCTTGTTTGCAGTGTTCTAAGTGGTTCCGCTTGCTGGGTGCTTAGAGTGAGAAGCACAAGGGGGCACAATGAGGAAAGCCCTGCATTACATGCTGATGAGTTCGGACTTTATCTCATAGACAAAGCAGGGTAATGGAATGATCAGATCTGTGCTCTAGAAAAAGACTGTGCTAATCAGGTATCATAACAAGCATACAAATATATAGTCTTGGCTTTCAAGTTTACAGTCTATTAATGGAGATGAAAAAATAAGTAACATGAACATTTTTACAGTTATAGGAAGGATTAAAGGTCATTATCTGCATTATTTACAATAGCAAAGATATGGAAACAATCTAAGTGTCCATCAATGGATGAATGGATAAAAAAATTGTGATATTTATATACAATGGAATATTTTTCAGTCATAAAAAAGAAAGAAACCTTGCCATTTGCAACAACATGGATGGACCTCAAAGGCATTATGCTCAGTGAAATCAGTCAGACAGAGAAAGACAAATACCATATGATTTCTCTTTTATGTAGAATCTAAAACAAAACAAAACAAACAAACAAAACCAAGCTCATGGATACAGAGAACAGATTGGTGGTTGCTGTGGGAGGAGGGTGTGGGAGAAATGGGTGAAGGGGGTCAAAGATAAAAAGGAAAAAAAAGCAAGGAAAAAAAGAAAGCACATTGGAAATTGCACAATATTAAAAATTGAAATATAAAAAATGTTATAAGTAGGATAAAAATAATACAAGATTCAGTGGGTATCCATAAACTGGAGAAATCTTATATGACTGAGGGGAATCAGCAAGAATATTCATGAAAGAGATTGTCACACTTGAGCTGGTTCTTGAATTATAAGAATGATTTTGCATGTAGAGAAGTGTAAGGAAGAACCGTCAAGGTGGAAGTAACAGCATGAGCAAAACCTCAGCCGGTCGGCGGGTGCAACGGATGTGAAGGGGTATGAACTTGAAGGCTCAGAAGCTAGACTGAGGAGAGGATAAGGAGGTCCTTTATGCAAGTTAAACAGTTTGTTTCATTCAGTAAAGACATCTGAGGAGAATGTGATTAGAAATGTGATTCAAGATGGATGATCTGTAAATAATGTCTAGAATACGTGATTGAAGAGACAGAAGCCTGGGACAGTAGCGACATTTCAGGCAAGAGATGAAATCCTGAGCGGGGATTATGACCATGTGTCTCATAGTAGGAAATGAATGAGGGAAACACCAAAAAGGAAGCATCAGCAGAGTCCAGTAGGACTCTCTGGAAGCCAGGGACCTTGAGAGTGTCAAAGACAATCTGGACATTTTCAGCCAGTGACGCAAAGAATAGCAGTTCCACTTCACAGTGGAGGAAACTGATACACACTACCTCAGGCTAGGTGATTAAGGTCAATATCAACAGTTATAAGTCATACTGATAATATGTGTGCTTGATATGATGTGACGAAAATGGCACTGTATTGCTGTGATCTTCCTCCTCAAAATCCATAACTCCAGGTTGATCATGAGAAAAAAAGCAGACAAATCCCAATTAAGGGACACTCCACAAAATATCTGCCCCGTACTCCTCATTCTATCAAGATCATCAGAAACAAGGAAAGTCTGAGAAGACGTCACAGGCAAGAGCAGCCTAAGGAAACAACGACTAAATGTAATGTGGTATCCTGGATGGGCTAACTGGAACAGAAAAAGGATATTAGATAAAAACTAAGAAAATCTGAATAAAGCATGGACTTGAGTTAATAATAATGCATCAATAAGTCTTCATTAATTGTAACAAATATACCATACCAATGTAAGATGTGAAAAATAGGGGAAACTTGGTGTGGGGTATACGGGAACTCTATATTGTTTTCCTGATTTTCCTATAAATCAAAAACTATTTTAAAATAAAAAGTTTATTAAAAAAAAATAGCAGTTCCTACAGCAGTAATGGGGAGGGTGTGAGGAAGAGCTCTTTGGAAAGAAAAGAGTTTCTTACAACTTGAATATGGTAACTTTCTGATTCAAATAAAACACCCAGCTAGAAAGGCCCAGAAGACTGTTGACATTGCCGGGCAAGAAGCTTTGGAAAGAGGTTGGAGGGAAGTTTCTCACAAAGAGACAAAAGATGAAGTCATAGGAGGGGACTATCTTGCCACAGGTGGAAACATCTAGGTATCTACAAAGTATGGAGAAAAGAAATGAATCTTGGGGAATAATTGTATCTGAAAATAAGAAAATTGAAAAAGCCACCAGCAATGGAACAAGAGAAGCCATAGAAGTAGGTGGGAAAACAGATGACTTCAGGGACCTTGAAGATAAAGATGTGTGTTTCAGCGCCAAGGAAAGTAAATGCAGCAGAAAGATCAGGGAGGACCAACAATTTGAAAGGCTATTGAGAGACACTGTAATGTTTAGGGTTTATACTGGGTTCACATCCTAGGTCAGTTTTCATAATTATCTTGGGGATTATTTCTTTAATCTGTGTAACTTCACCTTCCTTATCTGAATCAAAATGGAAATATATCAACCTTTTAGGGTAATTGTGAGAACAAAATAATGGGCTAATGTATATGTAACATCTAACATAGAACCTGAGTAGTAAAGGTTTATTACTTACATCATGAGTCTTTCTAAGAAAATCAGGGCAGGCTCCCGTGCTGGTCTAAAAATGGCTGGAGAGGGGAGAGAAAGGATACTGGCTTGGGGGCTTTATGGTGGTGAGGAGTTGAGGCTGGGGCAAAAGGGTTCCCATTCACATGGGCACGGCTTCCATGGTTTGTACTTCACACCCGTGCCAAGAGGCTTTCTTAACCTGCTTAGATGTGGGGCAGAAAGGAAAAAAGTAATGGTGACTCTTAAAAGCTGTCAGCAGTCAAATATGAAAAAAAGGAGTCAGACTCTTTCCTACATAGTGTTTCCCTCAGTCTCCCTTAGCTGGACCCCGGAAACACCCACTACCACTCTAGCACCGCGCTAAAATGGGGAAGTTTGATGGAAGGAAATCCAGAATGGAAGAGACTTAAGAGTCTTAAGCAACTGCAGTCAATATATCTTAAAAGGTGAAACATTACCAAGGCCACTTCCAGGGTCTTGAAAGCACCTGTACTGGAGAGGAGACTTGAAATCCTTTTATGGATGAGTATTTGAGTTGTTTTAAAATGTGTTTGGCTGGATTTGCGCTACTCTACTTACGCTCTTGTTGTCCTAGTGGATGGGTGGAAGTATGTGACAGAACTACTAGCTAAGGGTAGAAATGCTGTTGGTCACAAGACAAGAAGTGCATAGGGCCCAAGTTTAATCCACACTGAAACAAATCATCACCCTCTGATGTCTTACCTATAAGTCACCTTCTTGTAACTTGTCCTTGGACATACTTTTCTTGTTCTTCTTCCTGAAATCCCCACTCTTCAATTATCCCTTTCCTCACTTATGTCTACCTACTTCATCATGCTTCCTAATGAGCCAGTTTTCTATGACTCTGTCTCCACGCGGATCATTTCTGTTGGGTCCACATTCCCTCATAATTGCATAAGCCATTCACATCCAGACTTCCCTGTTATTTCACTTTCTCAGAAGACCTACCCATTGATGACCCTCCCTTCCAGTCCTGCCTTTCTCCTAGGCTTGTTTGGACAAGTACCCAGACTCTCTCAACGACATTCATTTAGTAACACTTCACATGTAACAGGAGACTGGGTTGCCTAAGAAATAATAATAATTATTATAACTCCTATTTATTGAGTGTTGACTGTTTGCCTCGTGCTCAGCTAAGCTCATAATGGGCATAACCTCGTTTTTATCTTCACAATAATACTCTATGTTACAGAATCCCCGTATCACTCAACTGTGGTAATCATTTCATGATGTATTGGTATATCAAATCATCACATTGTATACTTTAAATATATACAGTTTTATTTTTCAGTTATACTGAATAAAGCTGGGGGGGAAAGGAGAGAAATGAATAGTTGGATAAAGGATAAAAGGCAAACTTAATGTTCAAAATAAAATTAGTGCAGGCAAGATAATGAGACATATACTTATTAGTCAATGTACAGAGGGAATCTGAGGCTCAGAAAAATTGAATAAGTTGTCAGAGATCATGCAGCTAAAGAAGCCCTGCCTGGCTATGAACCCTGATCCAATTCTGAAGTCCGGGCTCCACATCACCATTCCTTCCATGAGAGCCTGCTTCTAGAATGTAAGCCTTTTCAAACTGTATTGAAATCCCACACATGATTTGCCAATTCTAGAGGTAGGTATAAATTCTCCCAACCTCTCCTTTCCTTACAATTGCCTCTTTGATGGTTACATTTTTCTATATTATATTATTCTGACTTCTTTGCTGAATGTGGAAGAATTTAATTTTTCAAAGTGTAATTTTAATATGCCACATTCTAGTATGGCAAATTGCTATTATGAAAAGTGTGCTGCTTGGAAACTTCAAGTAGCCTTCTAGAGTAACTTGTAATTATAATGAATTGTGTTGATGTTATGTGCATTTTTATTGTATATAATTTAACAAGCATGTGATGACTATTTAATTATAGTCTATAGTTCACAAAGTAATAGTTTATAGCAATATTTCCTCAGTAGAGGTTATACTTCCATATGAGATTCTTGTTTTATGCCGGCATACAAGTGGTATATTACTACAAAATGTGCATACAAATAAAGCCTTACTAAAAAAAATAGACTTTAGAAACATTATCTGTTTTAGAAACACATTTTCAAAAATTTGCAGAAAAAAATTACATGCCCTAAACCAGTCAAGGTAAACAAGTCATTAAAATATTTTGTCCTATCAAACATTGTAAGAAATATTCTGACAATAATCATGAGAGAAAATCCATTATTCAAGAATAAGACAGGAAAGAAAGTAAATTTTTCTACCTCTGCGAAATGCACTGAGTGTGCTCAGTGCAACTCTCTTGGCTGATGGTCTTGTTTCCTATTTCAATAAGAAAATAGAGGACTTCCCTGGTAGCTCAGTGGTCTGCCTGACAATTCAGGGGACACCAGTTCAATCCCTGGTCCGGGAAGGTCCCACATGCCGTGGAGCAACTAAGCCCATGCGCCACAACTGCTGAGCCAGTGCTCTGGAGCCCAAGAGCCACAACTACTGAGCCCACACACCACAGCTACCGAGCCACGTGCCACAACTGCTGAAGCCCGCGTGCTGCAACCACTGAAGCCCGAGCACCTAGAGCCCGTGCTCCGCAACAAGAGAAGCCACCACAATGAGAAGCCCCCGCACCACAGTGAAGAGTGGCCCCTGCTCACCGCAACTAGAGAAAGCCCGCGTGCAGCAATGAAGACCCAACGCAGCCAAAAAAAAAAAGAAAATAGAAACAAAAAGAAGAGACTCTCCACAAATTCCCAGCACCACATCTATCCATCTACCTGCATATTCCTGTCCATACATTCTGCCTTCTTTCTTTCACAACAGGTGAGCCATTCAACAAAGGCCAACCCTTCCTCCTGTGTGTTAGACTTCATCTCCTCTCACCTGCTTCACCCCCCACTAGAGGACATTTTTTTTTTCCATGGGGGCCAGGACTATTTTTTTCACTGCTGAGTCCTCAGTGCTGAGAATAGTATCTGGCACATAATAGGCACCCAAATAAATATTTCTTGAATAAATTAACATATTTTCCAGCTTTTCTATGTCATTGAAAAAGGCTGCTCATACTATGATAGAGAAAAGACTCATTTAGAAAGTGGAAATTAGGAAAATATGAACTAATATGCCAATTTATATGATTTCTTAACCAATTAAAACTAGCTTCATGTAATGTGTCATATTTCAAATGCTCCTATAAGGAACTTTTAGGTCAAAGAGGAAATAAAAACATTTCAATTGCAGAATATAGCAAAATATGACTCAAGAACTGAAGAAACTACAAAAAGAACAAGTAATGTTGAAGGAAGAATTTAATAAAAATAAAGCAGATGTCAATGCATTAGAAAAACAGGGAGAAAAACCAATATAATTGATAAATCTATGTGGTGGTCACTTCATAAAACTAAAAAAATAGAAAATGGTGATGGAAGTTTTAAATAAACAAAGGGAAATAACCATGGGTGTGAAAGGCATTAAAATGAATATATTTTGTATAAATTCATGCTAAGAGAATTGAAATTCTAGATGAAAAATATTACTCTTTACACCAAAGTAAATCCCAGATAGACGAACATTTAAAAGTAAAAGAGTGAAACAATAAAAGTATGAAAAGAAAACAGAGTGAAGTTGTTAATGATCTTGGAGTGAGGACGGTTTTTCTAAACAAGAAAAAACTCCGAAGCCATAAAGGAAAAGATTGATCATGCTGTTGAATAAAATGCAAACTTCTATATGACAAAAAGTAAAATCTATAAAAAATATAAACAACCAACTAGAATGTCTTTTCTGAAAGAGAGCAAATCTTTTTACTGTTCAAAGAGTTTTTACAAATAAGAAAAAAAACACTTCAGAAAAATGTGCATAGGGCATGAAAATCTCACCCATTAGAAGATGTACAAATGGTCAGAAATACACAAAAAGATTTTCAAGTTTATAGGTAGTTAAAGAAATGCAAGCTAAAATGACAAAAGGTGGTGCATATGAAAATTTAAATGTGCATACCCTTCTGCAGTAGATTGTATTATTGTTCCCCATTATTCACTCCCCCACTCCCCCAAAGAGGATTCTACAGCACCACCTTTGTCCACATGACGTGGCAGAAAGCAGTGCCAAGTCTGAAGGCCTGCTTGAAGAGTCTTTGTCTGGTTCGGCTGTTAAATCCTTTTCCTCTGCCCCAAGAGCAACATGTTCTGAAGAGGGTCTGCTCCGTTAGCTTAGATGCTGGAATGAAGAAGACTGGTAAATCAGCACCACATCCAACCTAAAACCATTGCAGCCAAAATATAACATGAACAAGAAATGAACCTTGGGGCTTCCCTGGTGGCGCAGTGGTTGAGAATCCGCCTGCCGATGCAGGGGACACGGGTTCGTGACCCGGTCCGGGAAGATCCCGCATGCTGCGGAGCGGCTGGGCCCGTGAGCCATGGCCACTGAGCCTGCGCGTCCGGAGCCTGTGCTCCACAAAGGGAGAGGCCACAAAAGTGAGAGGCCCGCGTACAGCAAAAAAAAAAAAAAAAAAAAAAAGAAATGAACCTTAATTTTTGTGAGCCAATGAGATTTGATAGAATGACCTGCATTATGGTTCATTTTATTCCTACCACTTAATAGCAATGAAACATTGAGCAAGATGATCACTTTTTCTAAGTCTTCATTTCTTGACATATATGACACAAGGGCTCAATCTGTTTTTGCTATTTTAATTATTATTAATAACACAAAGAAACCAGAGTGGACATAATTTGGTGAAGACTTTTGTGACTTTTTTAAATTATAAAGGTAATTTGTACTCATTATTGAAAATTTGAGACCATAGGTAAATAATATAATGAAGAAAACAAAAATCACTCTAACACTATTGTTAATATTTTGGTGCACTTCTTTTGAATTTTATTTTTTCCTCATACATTTTAAATGAAACCATATTCAACATAGTTCTCTCATCTGTCTTTTCCCACCAACACTATATCATTCTCACTTTGATTAAAAGTTTCATTACAAATTCTCTGTAAACATTTAAATGGCTATATAATATCTTTAATTCTATGATTTTAGAACTATATCCTTCGTTATATGGGCCATTTAAATTACGGACCCAATTTCAACTTATTAATTTTATATCAAATATTATTTTTAGAGAACATTAATCCTTCCATTTTTTCCTAAGAGATTTTAATAGCTTATGATGTTGATCAGTCTTTCCTTAATCACATCTAATTTCTTCTAACTTTATGTCCTTTCTATTGCCTTATGGAAAAAGGGCATGATGACAGATACCCCTGGTAAATTACAAACATAGAAAACGTGCAATATTTATAATAATCTTCATTTCTAAATCCAAACTCTGTTCCCTAGACTGAATAATGTAGTTGAGAATTTAGGGTCGGGGGGGACCATGGAATGCAAAAAAATAAGGCAGCTGGACATTCTAGGAAAAGTAAGACAGTTGTATTAGAAAGCCATGATCCAATATGAAATCATTGATTCAAATTAGAACTGGATGTATCTGTGCTTCAAGAGGAAAAACAGAATGGTTTCCAGGCAGGAGAAATATTGATTGAGAAGCCACACTGTAGTAGGGATATATTGAAGAAGACACATGTTTACACTTCCAACAAGAGGAAACAAAGTCAACCAGAGAATCCAGGAAAACAAAAATGACACACAAAAGACATGATGTGAATATGGAGCCAGCTAAAATGATGCTGATCTGGAGCAATTCAGGTATAAGAAAAGAGAGTTGGTTTGAAGATTCTCCTTTGAAGGCAATGGGTATGTGAACATTGGAAGTGCAGAGAAGGAAATGTAATTATAGAATGTTAGCTGGCTCTGAAAGGAAAAAATATTTAGTCATAATAATGTAAATTCTGTTTACTGATTTTCAATTTTTTGGAGTCAGTGTACAGACAAAACATGGAAGACTTAATTTTGATTATAGAACAAGGTCTGAATGTTATCCGTCTTGACAGTATGAAAGTAAAAGTGCAGCTGACAGACCTTGGAAGATGGAAGGGAGGAAGAGAGGGAGAGACAGTATCTCTTCAAACTTTGTCTTGCAAAGGTATGGAGTCAAGTTATAGGGAATATGAGGTATGGATCAAGATCTAGAAGATGACTATTTAGGCTTACAGTGGAAGTCAATAAATGAGCTGGAAACAGTGTTATTGACCGTATTGGAGGAGGAGTTGAGACAAAGTAGAGAGCAGGACAGGCTGGCTGTTGAGCTGTTGTCCCTCAGCTTCATGCCACCCTTGCTTTGCCAGCGCTGAGAAATGGCAAATGTGGTTCACCACTTCAGTCATTCCTGGAGAGGCACTGTCAGTAGGGACACAAGAGGGACACTGAGGCTCCAGGAGAAGGGAGGTGCTCCTTCCTGTTTGCTCCTGGTTCCTGTCTGTTTTCCCAGCATTGGCTTTTCAGTCCAGCACAAACAACCATCCAGAAGCAGCAGCTGGTTCCAGTTTCCTAATACTCCCAGAACCAAAAGCATGGTGCCCACTCAAAAAGCCCAGCCCTAGCCGGCTAGCAACCTCTCCTCAAGGGCCTGAATACCAGCTCCGGAGTACAGTCCGCACACCCCCAACACCACTCGGGTCTAGCAAGTTTCCACATTTGTATAACTCCACCTCTTCTGTTTCTTCCACCAGCCCTTCTGGTAGCTTCTCCCTGCAGGTTACTCCTTTTGTCTTCAGTTCTTCAATACCTGATTAATAACAATGTATCATATTAAATTCTCACAGTTAAAATAACTAGTACGTTTCTGTTTCTTGCCCTGAATAATTCAGGAAATAGGTGGATTAAATCCTCATATATTATTGCAGCAAATTAATAAATCATGTGTGATTGATGTTGATAAATCAAAACTTGGTAGTGTAAGCACATTATATAGAGGTAACCACAGGAGGTAACCACAGGAACTGCAGGCGTGTTTAAGTTGTTGCCTCTGGGAGAGGGTTGGGTTTGTGGGTGGGCAGGTGCTATTGCTCATCTGCACGTTCTTTTAATGTACAAACATTTCTTTGATTAAAAATATTTTTAATTTCCTATCCTCTCTCTGTACTTATTGTGGAATCTCATTCTTAGGTAATGGAGAAAAGTAAAATTTCCTAAAACTGTGAAGTTAAAATCTAGTGGACTTGAGAATCAAGATTCATTTAATATTTTTTGGTAAGTGAGGAAAGAGAATCCTCAAATTCAAGTCTTCAAATAGCTCTAACCTAAACTAATAATCATAAATTGAATATATAATCATCAATTTAATAATAACAGTAAGTTGAATAATTTAATAATAAATTGAATAAATAATAATTATAAATTATAACCATACTTGATTAAACTATAGATTAGATTAAACTATACCTCTGAAAAACAGCATGAAATGGAGTTTTTTAAAAATTTATTTAAACAAAACAAAAAACCCCCACAAAAATAGTTACTCCCTCCCCCACAGCTCCCAGCCTCTGGCAGTCATCAATCTGTTCTCTGATCTATGCGCTTGATATATCATCTTTATCTGATTTATTTCATTTAGCATAATACCCTCGAGGTCCATCCATGTTGCTGCAAATTGGAAGATTTCATTTTTTATGGATGAATAATATTCCATTGTATAAACATATATACCACAATTTCTATTCATCAGTTTTGCTATTGTAAATAATACTCTAATGAACATGGGGGTGCATGCATCTTCTCAGGTTAGTGTTCTTATTTTCTTCAGATGTAAACCCAGAAGTGGACTTGCTGGATCATATGGCAGTTCTATATTTTATTTTTGGAGGAACCTCCATACCGTTTTCCATAATGGCTGTACCCATTTGTATTCCCACCAACAGCACATGAGGGTTCCCGTTTCTCCACGTCCTTGCCAACCCCTGTTATTTCTTGTCTTTTTGATAATAGCCATTCTAACAGGTGTGAGGTGGTATCTCATTGAGGTCTTGATTTGTATTTCCCTGATGATGTATAACATCTTTTCATGTACCTGTTGGCCATCTGTATGCCTTTTTTAAAAAAAAATGTCTATTCAGATCTTCTGCCGATTTTTATTCAGATTTTTTTTGCTATGTATTTTGGATATTAGTCCCTTAGCAGATATATGATTTGCAAATATTTTCTCCATTCAGTCGGTTGCCTTTTCATTTTGTTGATGGTTTCCTTTGCTGTGCAGAAGCTTTTTAGTTTGATGTAGTCCCACTTGTTTATTTTTGTTTTTGTTGCATATACTTTTGATGTCAGATTCAAAGAATCATCACCAAGACCTGTCTCAAGGAGCTTACCGCCTATGTTTTCTTCAAGGAGTTTTATGGTTTCAGGTCTTATGTTCAAGTCTTTAATTCATTTTGAGTTAATTTTTGTCTTATGTAAGATAGTGGTCCACTTTCATTTTTTGCATGTGGCTGTCCAATTTTCCCAATATCATTTATTAAAGAGACTGTCCTTTTTCCATTGTATATTCTTTGCTTGCTTGTCATAAATTAATTGACCATATGTGCCTCATTTATTTCTGGGCTCTCTATTCTGTTCCATTGATCTCTGTGTTTGTTTTTATGTTAATATCATACTGTTTTAATTACTGTAGCTTTGTAATATAATTTGAAATTAGATAGTGTGACTGCCTCCAGCTTTGTTCTTCTTTCTCAAGATTGCTTTGGCTATTTGGGATCTCTTGTGGTTTCATACAAATTTTTGAATTGTTTGTTCTAGTTCTGTGAAAAATTCCATTGTAATTTTGATAGGGATTGCATTGAATCTGTAGATTGCTTTGGGTAGTATGACAATTTTAACAATATTAATTCTTCCAATCCATGAATGTGGAATATCTTTCCTCAGTTTCTTAGAGTTTTCAGTGTACAGGTCTTTCACCATTTTGGTTAAATTTATTCCTACAAACTTTATTCTTTTTTTTTTTTTT